>NC_048298.1:158945481-159061155 GCF_013100865.1 Trachemys scripta elegans
AGGGATGTGCTGGCTGCCACTTCCCGCTGCCCCCATTGGCCTGGAGCGGCGAACTGCAGCCAGTGGGAGCCGCGATCGGCTGAACCTGCGGACGCGGCAGGTAAACAAACTGGCCCAGCCCGCCAGGGGGCTTACCTTGTGTTCAGTCTGTAGCTTGATTCCTTGCTGATGCAGTAATTAGTTAGCCTGGTCAGACAAGAAAAAGGGGGAAGTTATGTTAAAATCAATAATACCTGCCTAACAACTCCAGTGGTGATGAACAAAAGTGATTCACCACTGTCCTTTGTTACGATTTAAAAATACATGGATGTCCTCACTTAAAAGGGGACTTATTTTACTACCATATCAGTTGTAATACTATCTTAACAAGTAAGATGCATAGCTGAATAGTTTAAGGTTACAGCTATAAAAATGTCATCCTTTTAAAATAGTGATACATGGCAATATGATAATGAAGCACTTTGATTAAAAGCCTCCAACATTTTGTGATGTATGGGCGTTCGCAGGAAGGGCATTGATGTGGAATGAATAAGTAGCTTTTCTTTAGAAGGTCTAGTTGTGTTCCGTGGAATTGATTTTTGAATGGTGACAAAGAATCAGGCTCTTGTGTGTGTTTGCTGCACAATTAAATATGTGGCTGTTGGCAGGAGCAGCTAGCTCAGGGGGAGTGGCGATGGGATGAAGAGCCTTTTACCTCCTGACTGCTTTCTTGAGTCCGAGCCAGTTGGGTTGGTGAGGTGACCAATAGTTATTGATGACTCTTTGGTTGCCTGTGTGAAATGAGCTGGTGATCTATGTCTGGTTCATGGCAGATGTGTAGCCACACCACACTTGGCACAGTTGGATAGCATCCTTATTGGTAGTGTAACAGGGAGAAAAAAGAGCGAGTCAGCATGGAAACTGGACTATCCAATAAACTGTAAAGGTGGTGTCTTTAGGTCAGGATTGAGGCAGATTGATAGACCAGCATGAGGAAATGTGCACTCCTCCTATTCTGGCCTTATCTTTTCCATGGTTAAATAGAGGAGTTCAGTTGTCAGTTATGTCAATCTGGCCCCTTTTGTGGGCACTCATGTTCCAAAGTTTATTTTAAAGAGGAAACATTGTTAATATACTAGAAAAGAGCCTTCTAGAAAATGACTCTAGTTTCATAATCTGTTTCATCCAACAATGGATCTCTGACAGCCTTCATTGTCAGAATGTTTCACTTTAGTTTCAATAAAACGAATAAACCAAAGCAAATCAGAAATAAATCAATAATTGGTTTAGTAGTTTTAGCTCACAGTGGAACGGTGCGGTAAATAAAAAGGAAGAAATTAACATTTCATACCAATGGGAGTAGAGGGGGAGGAGGAAGTGGACCTTAGAGTTTTTAGTCAGTTTCAGATGGAGATATGTAAATACTCTTGTATCTGATTACATTTGATTAAAAAAAAAAGTAACACTGACTAATTTCTGGTTCTCTTTGTAGCTTCAGCTATTTTTGGATGTTCAGAAAGCAGCAGTAGCTAAGAGTGCTCTATCTGGTTTGGAGCGTTAAATGTACTTTTTGGAGGTGAACCTTTCTGCAGTTATTCATGCCTTTCTCATGTCCAGCTTTGATTATTGTGATGAACTCTACTTTGGGCTTCATTTGAAGACTACTGACAGTGCACGTTTGGACCCATCCAATTCACATTGAAACTAATGGGAGACTTTCCAATGAGTTCTATGGGAGTTGGATAAGGCTGTGAATGCAGAATATTATTGAATAATGATTCTCACATGGAGTAAATGATGCCAGTGGTGTGGGCACCCTGTCTTCCAACTAGTTTTGGAGAACAAATCAAGGTGTTGGCTTTGACATATAAAGCTCTCTGGGGTTTTTGTCCTGCTATGTTAGAAGATGCATCACTCATCCTGAGGTGCTTGAGCTGACTTTCCTTACATTTGTATAGTTGGGAGCTGGTGACAGGACACACTTGGAGTAGAACCCTAGCTCAGGAGCATACTTCCTCTGCTTCTTGGTCTGACCAGAATTCTGTAATTTCAGGGCATATTGCAAAGCTTATATTTTTACTCTCTCTTTTTTTTTCAGAGTTGATGGAGTTTGTGGGAAGGCTTGGTTTCTGTAGATGGTGAGGGAAAGAGTTTTTTTTCTTATTGCTGGCATCTTGCCAATTCCGCTGACTCTTACTGTGTATTTATGCTTTTACTGTGATTGCATCTAGCGATTTGGATGCACCTTTATGCATTTGGGGGCGGGGGGGGGGGCGGTGAGGGAAGATTCCTGGCAAAATATACTAATTTTTTTTAGTATGTAGTCACTACTTCTAGACCAAAAGACCTTCCACTGATGTCCATAAGAGTAAGTAAAAGGGCACAAGGAAGAATAGAAAGCTAAGTGTCTGACATACTAGGATTGCTATCTAAATGATGAAAATACAGCTGGGGCATTTTAGCCTATAATTTGAAACAAAAGCATAAATTTGGTTTCTTTTTGCTGTGGAATAATCTGAACTGCTTGTGACACTGAAGATGTGAGCCAACATGCACTTTTTCGGAACACACACGAGAGTCAGAGCCCAATTGTGACCTTAGATACTCCTATGCCACTGCCATTGGTTTCCATGGGAATTGTAACTTTGTAACTGAGGGGAAAATGTGGCTTGTAGTTGCTTTACAAATAGCTTATTCCCATCCTGTCAGGTTCACGTAATTTTTGTGGCTCACCCAGAAGAATTCAGGAAAAAACAAGCACCACATTAAAGCTATGTCAGTATTTATGTGTCATTTAAACAGGATCTGAGTGAATGGTGGTGATGTCAGTACCTCAGTTTCTTGGTCTGCCTTACAGCAGGATATTGACACCTTAATTTTCAGCATCTCAAAATATATTACTGTATGCACTGAAAGTTTAAGTTAATTATATAATAAAACAAGAGGAAATAGACTTGCCTTGTAGGTTGGGTGCTGAATCTTAATTTAATTGCCTAAACTATTCTTAAACACTTGTACAGAATTCAACTTTATTTCAAAACTTCTCTGTTGCTTGTATACTTCTCATTTTTGAAAATACATTACTCTGACTGTGGGTATAAATGGGAGCTAGCTTGCAATGTTAAGAACATAAGACTGGCCATACTGGATCAGACCAATGGTCCACCTAGCCCAATAGTCTATCTTTGAACAGTGGCCTATGCTAGATGCTTCAGAGGGAATGAATAGAGCAAGGCACTTATTAAGTGATCCATCCCCTATCATCTAGTCATAGTATCTAGCGGTCAGAAGCTCAGGGATATTGATGGACCTATGCTTCATGAAATGATCTAATTCTTTTTTGACCCCCAGTTATATTGTTGGTGTTCACAACATCTCTTGGCAATGAGTTCCACATGTTGTCTGTGTTGTGTGAAGAAGTGCTTCCTTTTGTTTGTTTTTAACCTGCTGCCAATTAATATCATTGGGTGACCACTGGTTCTTGTGTTATGTGAAGGGGTAAATAACACTTCCTTATTGAATTTCTCCCCACCGTTCATGATTTTATAGACCTCCTATCATATCCCCCCTTAGTCATCTCTTTTCCAAGCTGAACAGTTCTGGTTTTTAATCTCTCATCCACCAGAATAAGTTCCAGAACCCAAATCATTTTTGTTGCCCTTCTTTGTACCTTTTCCAATTCCAATATATCTTTTTTGAGGTGGGGTAACCAGAGCTGCAAGCAGTATTCAAGGTGTGGGCATACCAGGGATTTATATAATGGCACTATGGTATTTACTGGCTTATTATCGATCCCTTTCCTATTGGTTCCTAATATTGTTCGTTTTTTTGACTGCTGCGGTGCATTGAGCAGATGTTTTCAGAGAACTATCCACAATGGCTCCAAGATCTCTTTCTTGAGTGGTAACAGCTGATTTAGACCCCATCATCTTGTATGTACAGTTGCAAATTTTCCCAATGTGCATTACTTTGCATTTATCAACATTTGAATTTCATCTGCCATTTTGTTGCCCAGTCACCCAATTTTGTGATGTCCCTTTGTAACTGTTCACAGTCTGCTGTGGACTTAATTATTTTGAAGACTTTTGTATTGACTGCAAACTTTGTTACTTCAGTGGTTACCCCTTCTCCAGATCATTTTCTGAATGTGTTGAACAGCACTGGTCCCAGTAAAGATCGCTGGAGAACCCTGCTATTTACCCCTCTCTATTGTGAGCATTTATTCCTACTCTTTGTTTCCTGTCTTTTTTAGCCAATTACTGATCGATGGGAGGACCTTTCCTCTGATCCCATGACTGTTTACTTTGCTGAAGAGCCTTTTTGGAAAGGACGTTGTCAGAAGGTTTCTGAAAGTCCAAGTACATTATAGCCACTGGATCACCCTTGTCCATATGCTTGTTGACCACCTCGAAGAATTCTAATAGATTAGTGAGGCATGATTTCTCTTTACAGAAGCCATGTTAACTCTGCCCCACCAAATTATGTTCATCTATGTGTCTGATCATTCTGCTCTTTACTTTAGTTTCAACCAATTTGCCTGGTCCTAAAGTTAGGCTTACTGGTATGTGTCGCTTTCCGGGGTACAGTCCAGAACCATAACTGGTTGTGTTACGCCTGTGTCACTGCAACCTTGGGTGCCTTACAACGCTTTGCTGTTCCCAACCAGGGCACCTCTCAAACAGCCTAACAGTATGCAGGTCACACAATGAGTGTCTGTGTATAGCCACTACACTGGTCCAGCAACTCTGACCCCAGCAGCCAGTTAGCAAACACCAGTCACACTTTTTGGCTTCTAGCAGCCTTGGTTACTAGTTGCAGGGTGACCCCAACACACACAGAGTCCCAAATTTCCCCCAAAACCTATGTTCTGCACTATCCAGCTCTTTCCTGGACAGTTCAGATATTAAAAGTCTGTTGCCCCTGTAAAGGGTCCATATTCAACAGTTTGCTACTTTAACTGGAGTTACCAAACAGTTCAGTTTAAACATAACACTGGATTGCTTTAGATTAAAAGATAAAACAAGTTTATTTAACTGTGAAGAGAGATTTGAAGTGAGTACAAATGTAACTATTTCTGACTTAAATACCTTTATAAGAAAAACAAAGATAAAATGCTTCTTAGTAGCTCAAACTTAATAAGCTAGATTTGATTAAAGGTAAAAGCCTTAACACATATTCCCAGAAACAGTGCTGGGATCTCCCCCAAGAGTCAAAGGGCTGGTTCTTTTGTTATTTTAGGTGGGTGTGTATGAGACAGAGAAATTAGGGTGTTTTTGCTGCTCCCTTTTATAGTCCAGTCACCTTTTGACATGCATTTTCCTGATGTTTACTCCTAGAAAAAGTTAATTCCACCGGTGAGGACAGAGACATGGAGTCTCATGGTGAAAGATGGAGCATGTTTGCTAAAAATGCAGATCTATCTTTTCCTGCCTACCTTCATTGCCAAAGAAGAGCCACTTGACTGATGATTGCCAATCAAATTGGATGACACCTGACTAGAGGGTCAGTGTGTCCTTTTTCTTTGAGAAATAGGTTTATTCATGCTCCAGACTTGTTTGGTAAATACATTTTAGTAATTTCATCCTATGTTCATAACTCGTAATACTCATTTTGTATATACATTATGCAAGAATATTAATGATCATTGTGGTGATAGTTTTTAAACGATACCCCACAAGGCCTATTTTGCACAAAGATTACTACAGTGTGTAGGGTGTGAATGCATAGTGCTTTTGGTCACAGCCTGTAATTGCCAGGATAGTCTCTGGAGCCTTTTTTTTAAAAAAGATGTCATTACATTAGCAATCCTCCAGTCATCTGGTACAGAGGATGAATTAAGCGTTGGCTTACATACCACAGTTCTGCAATCTTGTATTTGACTTCCTTCAGAACTCTTGGGTGAATACCATCTGGTCGTGGTGATTTTATTACTGTTTAATTTAACAGTTTTCCTCAAATCTCCTCTATCAACTGGGACAGTTCCTCAGATTTGTCAACTAAAAAGAATGGCTCAAGTATGGGAATCTCCCTCATCCTCTGCAGTGAAGATGGATGCAAAGAATTAGTTTAGCTTCTCTTCAATGGCTTTGTCTTCCTTGAGTGCTCCATTAGCACCTCAATCGTCCAATGGTCCCACTGATTGATTGGCAAACTTCCTGCTTCTGGTGTACTTAGTTTGTTGGGTTTTTTTGCTGTTTGTCTGAGAGTCTCTTGCTAGTTACTCTTAGCATTTTTTTGGCCTGTCTAATTATGCTTTTATACTTGACTTGCTAGAGTTTATGCTCCTTTCTGTTTTCCTCAGTAGGATTTGACTTCCAATTTTTAAAGGATGCCTTTTTGCCTCTAGCTGCCTCTTTTACTTTGTTTAGCCATGATGCCATTTTTTGGTCCTCCTACAATTTTTTTTATTTGAGATAAACATTTAATTTCATATTCTATAATAGTGTCTTAAAGACATTTAGAGCTTGCAGGATTTTGCTCTTGTCTGTTTCTTTTAATTTCCATTTAACTAGCTTCCTCATGTTGTGTATAGTTCCCCATTTTGAAGTTGAAGTGATGGGTTTCTTGTGTATTCACCATATACCCCCTCCCACCTGCAAGGGTGTTGACTCTCTAACAAAACCCCCGCTGCTGAGAAATATCAGAGGCAAATTCTTTTGCCTTTTCTGCCCTTATGTGGTTTGTGCAAGTATAACAAAGTAGGTTGCACTCAATGCTCTGGAGAGATGCCCGACCCTTCAGAGAATTAGGCTTTGATTATGGAATTGGATCTACATGGGTAGATGCTTGTGCAGAACCTGCCTAGGGGCAGTAGCCTGCCTGTGAAGATCTGAAGGCAAGATCAGTCAGGCCTCTGGTGACTTGAAAATGTTGTGAACTCGGGGATCCAGATGGGGAAAAACTGGCTTGAAAGTCCTCATTATCATAGAAAGGAGTAGGGTAGAAGGATCTCCAAAGAGCTAGAGTCTGATTCTGCTCTGTTGCATGGGTCTCAAGCGTTGGCTTCAGTGATTTTACTCCTGATTGACACTTAATGTGGGTGAGATCAGAATTAGGCCCAAAGTGAATAACTTGGTAGTAAAAAATGCTGTTTTGTAACTTGAAAAGTAAAATAAAAACAAATGCAGTGATATTGACTAAACTTCTGTGCTTTCAGTCAAATCTGGGGGAGTCTATGACAAATCATACTAATATCAGAGACAACTCAAAGGGAAAAAGCTCAGATTTTCTAGATGAAGCCCCATGTATGTAACTGAATTAGCAATTTTGACCTGTGTTTGGGAACCCCTCGTGGAGGTATGCACTAAACCAGAGACAAAGAGGCTCATTCGAACTAGATAGGTAGTCCTAGATAGTTGTACAAAAACTTAGCACATGAAGAAAGCAAGTTTGCATATCCCACAAAGAGCAACAATAATAAGCCAGAGAGCGTGGACTGGCAACTAAGAGGCACATGGATTGCCTTCTTCTGCGGAAGTATCTGCATGACAGAGCCCTGGGGAGAGAGACTCCCCACATAACTCCTTGTGATGTTTTCCCTGATATATATTTTTTTCCTAGAGGGAAAAGGTGGGGAAGAAACACTGTCTCTGTTGCAGGAAGGGCCGAGGTTCTGAACTAAAGGACTTTGGATGCTATGGCTGTGTGGAGTTCCTGTGAGCCCACTGAAGTCCTGCAGCTTGGGATCCCTGAGCCAGTGGCTGCTGTAGAAATCCCCTTTCAAGTACGATGATCCAGGAGGTTGCAGGATCTGGTAGAAAAGTGTAGGCAATCTCAGGGTGGTATTAACTTTCTGCCGCTTTCCCCAGGGAGCTGGATATGGCATGACGGGCCAACCCTTTTGCACGCCGTGAAGGCATTGTGGTCTGTTGGGTTAGGTCCACGTTCTCTAACTCCCAGTCCAGGACCCGTTTCCAGCTCTGCTGTGGACCTGGGGCAAATCACTTCATCTCTCTCTCTCTCTCTCCCTCTCTCTCTGCCCAGTTGCCCCTCTCACCCTTCTTCTGGTTAGTTGGTTGGTTTTTTAGTCTGTAAGTTTTTTGGGATAGGTGCTGTCTCTTAAGGTGTTTGTACTGTGCTTAGCACAATGGGGCTCCCAGTCTTTTAGCTGGGACATCGAGGTGTTAGGTAATACAAATAACGCTCCCTGTTGCCCAACTCTACAAAGGGTTCTGTGCAGGGTCCAGGCCAGAGGAGGAATGGTGCTGCAAAGAGACACATGCCTCCTCTGCACAAGAAGGGGAAGATGGATATTTGGAAGGAGTTGTGTGTGGGGATGCGGTGGGTTGGAAGGTCTCTTCCTCGTTGTTCATTTGGCAGAAGGATTGGATCCAGCAATATTAATCCAGAGTGTCCTCTCTTTCTAAAACATAATTAGCTGCTTCACACTTCGAGGTCATGCTACCACTTTCCATACATTTCATTCCATGTATGAAAATAAAAATTGGAAAACGACGGTAGTGGCTAGCCTTTGCTTGTATATCATAAATAGATTTGTTCCCTAGTAATTCCACTATTATGTGGCTATTTTGGCCATACAGATTACACAGTATTTAAGATTCCAATTCAATAAAATGAAAGTACATCTGGTTCCTACTCTACAAAACCTATTAGACTGTAGAAACTATGAAATAAATTTATGTGGGCTTCTGTGGTCTCTAGTTGGCTTTCACAGTGTTTGTTTACTCAGGCCCTACATTTAGCGTAACCATGGCAAACTTTACATTTCAAAAGTAACTACTGCAAGAAGTAGGCATGTAGTTATTAGTTAATTTCTGTTGTCCTGCTGTTAGTGCATCATTTAAATGTCACAAGTGATGGAATCTCTACCACTTCCCTCAAGAGAATATTCCGCAGTCTAATAGATCTCATTGTCAGGAAGTCTTTGACCACAAGTTATATATATCTTATGGATTCCTTTTCAGTCATGCAAAATATGCTGCAGGGCACCAAATGAACCTTGTTTTAAAAAACAAAATAAAACTGTCAGTTTATGACACAACAGCAAAAACATAGAAACCAAAGAGATCGATAGTTAATGCCAAAACAGATTTATATTTCTGGTGCACTTTATCTTGTCCATATATTATGTGTTAAACAAATCTTTGAAGCTGGCCTGTTGAATATTCTTAAAGAAAAGAAACTAAAGCAGGTTAATGTGAACTCTGGTGAGGGGGTTTCCAATTCTGGGATGAGCAGCAGAACTGCCAAGTAAATTAATGGTAACCCGAACAGCTCAAGAACAACAAAAAGACAGCTTAATAGTTAATAAGTCTTGCCTTATCTCCACCGGCAGACTCTGTGTAGTAGGGTTAATCGGGGGGCAGTACTGATATCATCATGCTATTGTGGTGTTGAACATTTCAGTGAAACTGCAATTGTATTCTCTATTCTTCTTTCCTTTATAGATCCAGGTCTTCCAAAAAAAAATTTTGTTTCAGTGCCCACTAATTATGCCTGATTTCTTTATTTGCACAAGGGTTATATTGGTGTAAATATCTTGAATTAGAGTTTAGGCCATAATCAGTGGTGCAAGTAGATTTTAATTCTTACCGGTACGGCCCGACCCCTTTGCCTCTGGTCCCCATCACAAAAAATGTTCTGTGACTAGAGCCCTGTGCACGGACGTGGATATCTGTGGATAGAAATCAGTATCTGCTGAACTGCGGAGCTCTCCTGGGAACTGCAATGGTGAAAGGAGCAGAACGTGGGGCTGCCGCTCCCAGGAGCCAGCTCCTTCAGCACGGCTGTAGTGCCCCCAACAGCTCCGTCTCCTCTCTGGAGTCTGTGCAGCCCTGACGAAGGACAGGGCTTGGGGTGGTACAGCCGCACCGGAGGAGCTGCCAGTGCGGGGCACTGGCTCCTAGGAGCGGTGGGCCCACGTGCTGTTCCTTTCACTGTTGTGGTTCCCAGGGGAGCCCTGAGGTTCAGCGGATACAGATTTCTATCCGCAGATATCCGCATCCATGGGTATAAATTTGTATCCACACTGGGCTCTACAATTAATTCTTGAAAATGTCTTTCCGGTATGGTGTACCGACAATAAATGTCTTAATGGTACAGCGTACCTGACCGTACCAGCTTACTTGCATGACTGGCCATAATCCTGTACTCTGATCCACTAATGCAGACTTCTGGAACTGCATTGAAATCAATGGAACTAATCATGGATGTGAAGGTCCTTGCTAGCAGATCCAAGATAGGACCGGGTCCTGATCCTTAGATAAGTGAGAGAAGAACCAGGCACCTTATATAGGGTCACCAATTTGCTATGCAAAAGCACTGGAAATTATACTCTTCCCCAAAGTAAATCTTTAATGAGGAACTTGCTAGTTCATTTTTAAAAGGCATTCTAAAAGGAAAAAGTTTTTCTTAACTTTTAATGTTGTTAAGATGTTTGTCTAAGATGGTTCTGGATCATTTGCTTATCTGTATGATAACTCTTTTAGCTTTGGGCTAACTCAGCTGTGATTGAAGTGTGAAATGGTAAATACTCATTATCTGAAAAGATGTTTGAGACTTGCTCATGCAAAGAGCTGAGATAAAGTGGCTGTTTCTACTAACTAGATGAGAGGGAAATAGTTAAGACTTTCCTTGTGCTGTTTTATGCCTAGTTGTAGAGCTATGCTCTACATTAAACTTGCATTGCAATGCACACACTGTTACAAAGAAAAAACATAATGTACAAAATGCCTATTGAACAAACTCTGAGTCATGGTTCACATATAGCCATTGAATATTGTATCTATGGGCATAGAATACATACACTCCAACTCCCAGGATACTGGAGGCCCAAGACTTAAAGATGACTTCAGAGTTTCCTCAGATCCTGGTTGCAAGCCATCAAAAATATAATCCAGCCCTTGATCTCCCTCCTCCCTACAGATGTTTTTCAGATACTGTACTACTTAGCTTTGGCTCTGCTGGCCCCCAATCAGCTGTTTGATTGCGGAGTGGATGTGAGGCATGCTTCCCTACATAGCAGAAAACTACCAAAACCATGGTGGCACCTGGACTTTGTGGTTGCCTCTGGGATTACAGCAGTGCAATGGAGTATCTCTTCATGCAAGTTTGGATTTGGCCCTAGCAGAGGGCATGAGGAGGGAAATCGGAGAGGAACCCCGGGGTAAGGAGAGAGGCTGGTGAATAGTAGGGGAGAAGTCAAGGAGACGCCCTCTCTGGGGAAAAGAGAGGTGAGAAGGGGGAAGGCTGAGTCCAGCTTAGGAGCCAGACCTGGAGCTTTGCTGTTGAACTAGGGAGATGAGGAGAGAGGAGCTGTGCAGTAGGTGAGAACGCAGTATCCCAGTAAATCATGCCATCTACAGTAGCTGCTTCTGGTTCTACCAGTCATCCAGATGGTCATGCTGTTTCCAATTAAACATTTTAACTAAGTGGATTTCACATGGGAGGATTTCTTCCTGCCTGGGGACTTGGATAGTAGGCAGTGAGTGCCATACTCCCCTACTTTGTATGCTTTCCACCAGACACATCCTCTTTGCTCCTTCTGTGTTGTGCAGTGGAGGGAACCATAGGGAATAATAATATTTAGTAGAAGTGGCTGAAATATTTTTGTGTGTGGAAGAGTGAGTATTATTCAGCAATGGTGTTTTGATGAAATGAGTGCTTTGCAAAAAAAAGTTTTAACAATTTGAAATAAAAAATTAGTGTAACTTTTTGTAGACCCCTGTAATTTTTTTTAACCTTTATTTTTTTTCCTTTTTGTGGTGGTGATGGGGGGAAGCCTACTTTTTCTCCCTTTAAAAAAAAAAAAAAAAAAACAAAACTTTTTTTATCCAATATTTTATCCAAATATTTTTCCTCTACTGAAATGAAGTAAGTTTCAAAATTTTGTCAAAATATGAACTTTTTGATGGAAAGATCAAATGAAACACATGTTTCTAAAAGACTTTCATGATATACTTTTGTCTTGCCCAGCTCTAATAATTGTTGTGATTTTTACCATGTACATGGTGCACATGGTATACAAGACGTAGAAGTTCCTATCTGGATTTATTTTTGTTGTCTTTGTGTTTTTGTTTTACTCCCTATAAACTACAGTGACACCTAAAAGAAATGAACAATTCTTAGGAACACAGTATCAGTGAACTAAAGCCTGCTTCATTTCTGAATGAGAGCATCCACAGAGGGGAGTATGTACTTTAACTAATGTACTTTAAATTCACACCTTTAGTTAATTCAGCTTAAATTTCCTGTCTAGACATGGCCTTAGACTAATTTTGGGCCCAAGCCTTCAGTTGTTATGCTGACACAATTCCCATTACAGTCAATGAATAATTTGCATGTATTAGCTTCAGAGAGAAGAAAATAACTTGATTTTTTTCCTCTTTCAATATGTCCATTGTCCAGGGTTTGCTGCAATTTCTCTGTTCCTCACTGTCATAACTATAAAGGGAAGGGTAATAGCTGTCCTGTGTACAGTACTATAAATCCCTCCTGGCCAGAGACTCCAAAATCCTTTTCCCTGTAAAGGGTTAAGAAGCTCAGGTAACCTGGCTGGCATCTGACCTAAAGGACCAATAAGGGGACAAGATACTTTCAAATCTTGGGGGGGGAAGGCTTTTGTTTGTGTTCTTTGTTTTGGGACGGTGTTCGTTCTCAGGGACTGAGAGGGACCAGACATCAATCCAGGTTCTCCACATCTTTCTAAACAAGTCTCTCCTATTTCAAACTTGTAAGTAAATAGCCAGGCAAGGCGTGTTAGTTTTCCTTTGTTTTCTCAACTTGTAAATGTACCTTTTACTAGAGTGTTTATCTTTGTTTGCTGTACTTTGAACCTGAGACTAGAGGGGAGTCCTCTGAGCTCTTTAAGTTTGATTACCCTGTAAGGTTAATTTCCATACTGATTTTACAGAGATGATTTTTACCTTTTTCTTTAATTAAAAGCCTTCTTTTTAAGAACCTGATTGATTTTTCCTTGTTCAAGATCCAAGGGGTAGATCCTGACTCACCAGGAGTTGGTGGGAGGAAGGAGGGGGAATGGTTAATTTCTCCCTGTTGTAGATCCCAAGGGGGGTTGGAACTGATTCACCAGGAGTTGGTGGGAGGAAGGAGGGGAATGGTTAATTTCCCCTTGTTTTAAATCCAAGGGGTTGGATTTGTTTTCACCAGGGATTTGGTGAAGGTTTTTCAAGGTTTCCCAGGGAGGGAATCCATTGAAAATGGTGGCAGCCGAACCAGAGCTAAGCTGGTAATTAAGCTTAGAAGTTTTTCACGCAGGCCCCTACATTTGTACCCTAAAGTTCAAAGTGGGGATCTCAGTCCTGACACTCACTAATGGTTTTTATAACTTTTATGAGCCCCATTCTGTGAATTGACAGAGAGGAAGGAGAAATCTGACATTTTTAGGTCTATGACTGTGTCACAGTGGTCACCATTGAAAGGTCATTGTGTTGCTTAGAGATACCACTTGTGGTTATGAGGTAAGAATATGGAAATATTGTGGTAGAACAGGAAATAACTGCTATATCTCAAATGTCACTGTTGGAGAATTGTGAGTGAACACTACAACTGCAATATTGTTAACTTAGATATATCAAACATAAACAGCTACTGAGACCCATAGACAGCAACTATACAAAGCAGTGTTGCTAACTCTTGGAATGTTGTTGCAACCCTTGCAGTAATTGGCATTTTTCTTATACTCCTGGAGTCCTGTGATTTTTTTTTTTGAGACTTTCACCTCTCCCATAGACCCATTTCAAACAGTACTATTTTAACACATCTAAGAAACTCTCTTAATGTGGGCCAGGTGGGTACACATGGACCAGTTAGTGCATAACAAGCTGGTGTAAGCTAGAATTTACAGCCTAGTGGTGTGCACTAACACAGAGTGGACAAGCCCTACTTTCACTCTTAGGCAGTCTGAAGATCACATGAATGTTACTGCATGCTAGCAAAGAGACTTAAGACATCATTTTGCCCATAGACAGAAATATATTTTAACTGGGTAAGAAACATTGCATGCATTGGCGAATACTAATGAGGATAGCAAACTGACATTAAAAAGGAGTCGCCAACATTGAGTAACTGCAAAAATATACCAACAGCACATCCAGTTGTGAGCTGTAGAGAAACGTGATGGCCGTAGAACAACAAACCTCTACTAAGTTTGCTGTGTTCTCCCGCAGGCTCCAAACATACTGTTATGTACAGTGTATACACCCCAGAGTAAAATCCTACTCTTGCTATACAGTACTTGAGACTCTGCAAGGGACCGTAAATTCCTCTGCAGTAATACATTATTATATTGCCATGAAATTACACTTTAGTCCCAACCCTCTCCACCTCCACACAAACACACATAACTATAGCTCATTCTCAGAAATACTAACGTCAAATTTGCCTATTTACTGAAAGTAATTATTTTTGAGGATGGGGGTTTTCCCATCCTATCTTAACCATTTTGCCTAGACCATATGCTCCTGTGATGTTGTCCAGACAATTGAGTTCAGAACCCCTCCTGTCCTTCTGTGTGACAGGGAAGAGAGGAAACTATAGCCAGCTTCATGGACTCCTCTCGCTGGTTCCCTAGGCTTCTGCTAGTCTAGCTCTCCAGTCTATACTTCTGGCTCTCCACCCTGCTCCCTGGATGGAAGCTAGGCTCCAGCTCTGGCTCCTTGATCCGCTTCTGGCTGGCTGCATAGATCAGTGTAGGAAGCACGCTCTGTAAATCAACTTTAACACCTTCTTGTGGGGAAAGCTGGAGAGAGAGAGGCAACTGCATACAGGTCCCAGCAGGGCACAGAGACAAAAACAAAATGTCTGGTGCCTGGTTGCAGCAAAATAGATCAGATTTGCAGGTCTGTTGTCACGTACAGGGCAGGGTGGCTAAGCACAGTGGGGTTTGTGAAGTGCACTGTACTGTAGCTCCAGAATGATTGAGTATGCCCTTTCCTCCAATACATTCTGCAAATAGCACCATACATTCAGTAGAACTGACTATGCTCCCAAGTCAGCATTTCACACACCATTGGGTTGTAACCCATTCTCTTCTTGGTGCTGACTTAAGCATAAAAACAGACTTGTGCCCTCGCACTGTGCTATGATAGTGTCTCTAGTTCCCACATTCCATCCCTAGGGTACACCCAAAACAGAAGGAAGAATTTTTTGTATATGAAACTCTGTTTTTTTTTTTCTCCCTGTATAACTTTAGTTTGGTTTCCAAGGAACATACTATCAATAAGATGTTATATGAAATATTTGTAATGAGGTTATCTGACAAATATTGAATGTTTAGGGTAAAGAAAATCTTGTCTATAAAAACTATTGTGGTGTGTGTGTGTGTGTATATATATACAGCATGCTGTATATTTATACACTAACATATGCAAGAGTATTTTCAGTCCTGTAACTCTCATATCTGTCTTAAATGATTATCCAAGTGACCAGGTAGAATTGAATATCTGCTAGAAGCAGCATCTCTACTTTAAACTAGACTCTAAAGACACAACACTGCTGTTGCGAGCAAAGGCATATTTAGGCCTGACAGAAGCCTGCTGTGGATTTTAGGAGTCTGGTCTGATAATGTTTAACAATTCATATAAGCAGACCTGGGTATGTGTAAGAAATTGCAGAATAATCATGTTTACTGTTGCACATGTGTAGGAATTGCAGAGTGATCCTGTTTGTGAGAACAGAAAAGACAAAGTAACTAAAGCTAGAAAAGAGCCATTTGAACTAACACTAAACCTGTACTGATGGGGGAGGAGAGTTAATCTAGAAATGAGAGACTAATACGTAGGTATAAAAAACCCCCCAAAAGTTAAGTTTGTAACAAAGGGAAGCAGAAGCTGTATTGTCTGCTGTTTAAGGTGACACTGGTATTTTCCTGATAAACTTTACTCTTGTGAATAACTGATCACTACTTACTGAGTGTTTTGCCTTTAACAAATACTTGTTAGACCCTTGTGAACCTTAATCCAACAATTAACTGCTGGGAGTGTTTGTTAATATTGTTTAGGCTAGGTTCTGCTCCTGGTTCCACTGGTACAGTTCCATCAAAATCAGTTATACCTTTCTAAGAGAGAGAAGTATAACACAAGCCAATTACTAGAATTTGAAGTTAGACAAATTCAGACTGAAAATGAGGTGTACACTTTTAACAGGGTAATTAACCATTGGAACAATTTACAAAGGGTCGTGGAGGATTTGCCATCATGTGCAATTTTTTATATCCAGATTGTTTTTCTTAGATCTTCTCCAAAAGAATTCTTTATCGCCTGTGTTATACATGAGATCAGACTAGATGATTACAATAGTTACCTTCTGGTCTTGGAATCAGAGTTTATGGATGGGAGTTAGATGGGTGTACGGGAGAACAGAATTTGGTTTTATATTTATTTGTATATTCAAATTAAGAATATAAGAACGGCCATACTGGGTCAGACCAAAGTTCCATCCAGCCCAGTATCCTGTCTACCGACAGTGGCCAATGCCAGGTGCCCCACAGGGAGTGAACCTAACAGGGAGTGATGAAGTGATCTCTCTCCTGCCATCCATCTCCACCCTCTGTCAAACAGAGGCTAGGGACACCATTCCTTACCCATCCTGGCTAATAGCCATTAATGAGCTTAACTGCCATGAATTTATCTAGTTCTCTTTTAAACCCTGTTATAGTCACAATATCCTCAGGCAAGGAGTTCCACGGGTTGATTGTGCGCTGTGTGAAGAACTTCCTTTTATTTGTTTTAAACCTGTTGGTCATTAATTTCATTTGGTGGCTCCTAGTTCTTATATTATGGAAACAAGCAAATAACTTTTCCTATTCACTTTCTCTACACCACTCATGATTTTATATACCTCTTAATTAATGGGATTGATGTAAGTGAAGGTACACAGCATCTCTTAATGGCAATGATGCACAAAGAGGAAAGAACAAATTCCAGGTTGTTTGCTGGGCTGGTAGGTAGAGGTCCCTTAGGCTAGTACCTGGGGACAGCCAGTAAGACCAGTGGAACAGCTCCTCCTCCAGCAAGTTTTCCCAACAAGTCTTCACTTCTCTTCAATATTGCCAGAAGCTATCATTTGTAGATCTGTGCAAATAACCATCATGTTGATCTGGTTGGTTGGTTCAGTGGCCAGACCAAAAAATTAGGAACAAAAAAATAATTCATGTTGATCTGAAATATTTGTTTTGTTGGGTGAAACAAAAAACGAAAGCTTAATCTAGCTCTCATGATGTCAAACAACCTCCCCCCTCAACTCCTCCACCCCCTTTTTTTCTGTGAAGATATTGCCCTCTGGTGCATTGGCACCATTTCCTTCTTTATTTGCTCATGCACTCTGCTAAGCTCTTTCCTGCTTTGGCTTACCATTGTTTCAAACCTGAACTATGTCTGAGGTTACTTGTTCTTTGACTCTAGAGGCATGATTCCTTCCAAAGGGTCCAATTCTGCCAACTCTACGAGGCATAGTGCATTTTACTGTGAGTAAGCCCGCTGAAGTGAATGGAACTGCTCAGTGTACTATATCTGCTAGTAAGTGCTTGCAAGGTTATGTACAGAGTGTGTGTATTTTTTTAAAAAGGGTATACTGTAAACATTTTCAAATACACCAGATCCACTGACTTTCAGTTAAACTTAGGCTACATGTTATTGAAATTTTTTTACCCTTAATGTGCTGAGTAGTATTTGGTTCAACAGTCATTAAAAGGAGTGTGATGCTAATAAGAATTGACACCTGTTTGTTTCTGATCTTCTCCTGTGTTATAGTCTGAAAGCAAAAATCAAGTGGTGGTGTTTAGTTCTATAGCAACCTGTCATCTAACATGCACCATATTTCCTATTAATAAACAAACATGAGATATCTAATTAGTAGTTAGATCTTGGAAGGAAGCTTTTAAAATATTTAAAGTCAATTGAATTATCTCTCTTTTTTTTTTTTAAATGTGGAGTGAATACAGCTGGCTATAAGACAATGACTGAATATATCATCTTTTGGCTTGTTGTCAACCTTTAGAATACCAGTGTTTAAAGCTGAATAAATATCCAACTAGCAGAAGATAATAAAATACAATATTTGATATTGTGTTCCCAGAGGCAGAGGAAAGGTTATAAACCCTGCTATCTGGCTAATGGCCCCGATGGTTTCTAGCAAGTTATTTAACTAACCATTTATTCATTCTAATTTATAGTGCAATTAATGAGAGCTAAAACACAGCCACAGGATTCAGGTTCCCAGAAAAAATAGTAATAAATTATGGCCAGGTTTAAAGTGCATGACTTATCAGCCAAGCTGCCCGGTAACCTCTGGGGATATGGTGTCTGTACCACAGATACTTATGGGTAGTCAGTTCTGTGTTCTGTAGATGATTTTTCGTTTGGTCTTCCCTGCCATTTGACCAGTTCAAAATCTTCCTGCCTTCAAGACAAAAAAAAGAATTGAAATAGACAGTATGAGGTGCAACTGAACATCAGTTTCACACATGTGGTAGATGTTTTGTAAACCACTGTGATAGCTTTCCTGGTAGAATATCCTGCCTTTTGTTGGCTGTGTGTGTGTGTGTGTGTGTGTGTGTGTGTGTGTGTGTGTGTGCGCGCATATATAGATAGTATCTGTTAGCATGCCTGGGGCATCGAGAGACCTACTAATTTCCAGTCTGTTTAACTAATTCTTAAATGTTGCAAATACACCCCACTACATGAAAAAAACTACAGATGTGCTTAATTTTATTAAATTTCATAAGCACTTGTGGGATTGGAGCAAAATGTACCAGCAAAAATTAATGATGAAACGCGTACTTTTTAAAGGATATATGATGACACAGGTTTATCAAATAACCTTCAATAAAGTGAGAGAGAGAGAGAAAATACTTGATTAAATTAGTACCCAAATATTTTAAAAACTACTATTGTCTAGATGTACACAAAACTGATCCCCCAAATGTACACAATATAAATACTATTATATATGTATTTGAGTTGCTGTAATCCTAATCAAATTTGTAGCAGGTGTAGACTGCATTGTGGAAAAAAATGAAATTAAATAGGAGATAAAACATTGCTCTTTCTTACTCCTCATGTTGAATTGCTGTTGTCATAGATATAAGAACATCTAGAAAAGCCTGGAGTAATAGAATAGCAACTCAAATTGCTAACTACCTGGCAAACAAAAGCAAGATTACTGTACAATAGCACATTCTGAGATATGTTAATATTTCTTGACACATTCTGACTTTTTTCTTATTCAGTGTTCATTGCTTACTTAATTTTGAAGAGCTCTAAGGAAACCCAAGTGTGTTTTCCTGAAAACTTGAGAACTTTCAAGGGAGTGGATTTGTTTGGATATGATCTGCTCTGTGACACATGAATTTAATTTGGATCAAGCCTGTGGCTGATTGTGTATGGAAGCTGAATGGGATCTCTACTTTCTGTCTAGCTCTAATTCCCTTGAATTGTTTATCTTTTTCCCATTTACCAGGAAATAAACTACCGGTACTTTATTTGGAACTCCTTTATCTATAGAACTGTACCTATGTGCCACATAAGCTGCTCACCTTTTCGAGAGCAGAAGGGGGGCAAAGGGATGTGAGCCAAGACAATTGGTGCTTGACGTTCAGAGAGACAGAGAGAGAGAGAGATGTGCATGCGACTTTACTGGTCAATCAAAAACATAATCCCTACCCTGAGGTGATTATCATTTGGTTGTGCTTGATCCTTACTAGATTATAATGTGTAGGGATGGGTGAGCAACAATATTAAATACTGGGCTCTGATTCGGTGCTGTGCTTCCTGGAGGGATGGGGGCCAAGATGTGTTTTAAGCCATATTTATGCAGCCTGGATTCTGAGATGGGGGTTGGGGGAGGTGTAGCCTTTGGTGTGAATTAGAGTGGGCCTATGGGTTGTTGTGTCTATTTTGGTAGCTTTTCAAGAGCTGCCTGTTGGTGGTCACAGTATAGGATCTCTGTAGCGTCATACACTACGCAGGGGTTCTCAAACTGGGGATTGGGACCCCTCAGGGTGTTGCAAGGTTATTACATGGGGGGTCACGAGCTGTCAGCCTCCACCCCAAACCCCGCTTTGCCTCCAGCATTTATAATGGTGTTAAATATATAAAAAAAGTGTTTTTAATTTATAAGGGGGAGGGTCACACTCAGAGGCTTGCTATTTGAAAGGGGTCACCAGTACAAAAGTTTGAGAACCACTGCACTATAGTGACACTTTCCCCTTCTGCTGTCGATACTTCCCATCCTGGGACTTTTGTGGGGAGCAAAGTAAGGCTCAGTACTCCAGCCCTATCTTCTCACTACCTTGAGAGAATTCTCCTCTGTTCCCTGGTGGCACAATTATGGCTCTTGTAAACTTCTGGGGCAGTATGGATATGTGCTAACATCTTCTAGGGAGAAGAACACAAGCCTTGAGGGTGTACGGAGTTTTCTGCAGGAAGCAAACCATATGGGTGTTCTGTTTCACATGCTTCTTGTTATGTTTTACAGATGTGGTTTTAATTAGAGTGTTCTGTTTAATTCAAGAACCTTGGGTTGGTTACCTTGAAACTGCATTCTTGGTTTCTGTTAAGCAGAATCTAACAGAACAGGAAGCCTAGTAGAAGGATGGTTCCCAAGCTGTTTTGTGGACAAGGTATAAGCGTATATGAGAAATTAGGCATCCTAAAACAAGGTTGAGTTATCCTGTGATATTACCCCTACCCCAAATACTGGAAGAAAGGGTGCTGCCTTGATGAAGAGATTTAGGGGTGATGAAAGCATTCAGCAGTGGAGTAAACATTTACTATTTTCATGCTTGTTTTTTGAGGACTGTGTTCTTGTTAATGACTATATAAATGTGCCCACTAAAGGGAGTTCTCACCACATGAGATTTTTTTTTTTTACACACCTTCAGCCAACTTGTGGATTTGGAGGCAAAATATTAAGAAAACTTGGGAAAACGGGTGGTAACTTCTCATTTAAGTTTCTCCTTAATAGCCTAGTAGTCCAACTTAGGAGAAGGGCATTCCAAATTATTGGGTCGCATGGAAAAAAACCATGAGGTCGTACTGGAAGAAGATAAAGTGGAGCATCGTGAATAGGCATCAGTAACAGAGTGGAGGAGGTGGATGCACCACTGAAAGAGACCAGGGCAGAGGCATAGGGCGGGGGAGAGATTGACAATATTGTGAAGGTGAGGAAAAATAGTTTGAACTTCTTTCAGTGGACAAATGTGTTAGTAGAGGCATTCCAAGAGAGGGGCAATGTGTGTTTTGCATTAATGGACAAAAAAAATGATCTTATTGGCTGTGTTTGTATAGACTGGTGGGGAGGGCCTTAAACTGTGCTGGCTCAGAAGATGTTCTGGGATGTGGTCAATCTCTTATGAGCTTAATTTAGGGCCCGATAACCAACCTCTACTCCAACTGAGTCAGATTTAATAGAAACAGGGTTGCAGTTTGAGGTCGTTGGTTTATAGGAAGTGGGATGCTCCAGTTTACAGTAGGACTGCCCTGTGAAAAATGGGAACTGTAGCTGAATCCTCCAAATACATCGTATTTAAGGAAATTAAAATAATCCTACTGTGGGTCTGCAAGGCACTGAATCATTTACAGGTTACCAGTGTGTGTTTGGTGTAATGCCTGTTACCTCTGCTTACCTCGTTACCTCTTCTGCTGAGCAGTGTATCACGTTACCTAGTGTTATGACCATTTAATGCAAGACCCTTTTAGAAGGGCCTTAAGTTAAGATTGCCCTCAAAACCTTTAAATAGGAGCTTAAATGTTGAAGCCAAATTGATACTGTTTGTTTGGGCTACTTGTATTTGTGGAAAACATTCAATAAAAAATAAATTTTTAAAAAGAGAAAAATTCAGACACACAAACCCCTTCTGAGAAGTGTGGTAATAATCAGATCTAGCTCTTATGTAACATTTTTATAAATAGATCTCAGAGTACTTGACAGAGGAGGTCAGAATCATTAACCCCCATTTTACAGATGGGGGAACTGAGGTTTGGAGAGAGAAAGTGACTTACTCAAGGTCACCCAGCAGGCCAGTGGCAGAGTTGATAATAGGATCCAGGTCTCCTGAGTCCCAGTCCAGTGCTCTAAGTCATTAGGCAACATTGCCTCCCCTTGTCCACTTAAATCTTAATGATCATGGTAACCATGGAGGAAGACTGAGGAGAGGTCTCTAAAAAAGAGTTACCTAAAGTGTGTGCACTGTCATGAAATCAACAAAAACATATACATTGTTACTACTAAGAGTTATGCAGGATTCTCTGGATGGTTTTAGTAATATAGGCTCTCTGAACTTCTGCGTCAAACCACCTGCCCTCATGTCTCAAACAAGTGTGTGCGCATGTGTGCTTGGTGGTGGGGGTGGAATCCTGTGGCCTTAATTTTAAGGACTTGATTCTGCCTCTAAACTTGTATTAATCACCCAAAGTGAAGTAGTTGATGCTTTGATGAAGAGTCTCTTTCTAGCCCTTCAAATCTACTATTCTGATGGAATCCCAGCATTCCCTGACGGCTTGCTGGTCACAGACATAGTTTACATAAAGTTGCATCTTTGTGTCTAACGAGCTTCAAAATGGGGCATGGCTAGACCAAAATAATTATTCCTACTCACCAGTTGAGCTTGTTTCAGGTGGTAGGATATGAATATTGGAACAAATGTAATACATGTTACTTGGGCTAAACCTTTGCAGTTACTTGGGTTAAACCTTTGCTGCAATCAACTGTGCAGACCCAGGTCTCTTTAAATGTGTCAACTAAAGGGATTTTTACACATCTTCAGCCAACTTGTGGATTTAGAGGCAAAATATTAGAAAAAATCTTCCAGATGTATTGTAATGAAACATAGTCAGGAATCATCCCATTACCTCAGTACTATAAACATATGATCACAGTTCATATCAGCTCCTAATTATTTGACCTTACGCCACTCAAGAACATATACCTCCTTCTACTGTATTATGTAGAAGACTTGACTCCAAAATTGGGGATTTAAGCTTTGCACACTGTACTTAATTTTCTGGTAATGTTAATTAGCTAATTTGAAACATAAGTAAGATACAATTAATGTCGTACTTTGATATTTTATTTCTAACAACAGGAAGATGATTACCTTCAAAAATAATAAGATTGAAATCTAAATAAGGATCTAAATTATAGTTGTTGGGTTGTGAAGAAAAGCAAATTCAGTTAATCCCTATTTCAATGTGCCAATTAGCTAAGTATTAATCAATCTCCTATATAAATGGAAATGAGGATACTAAGCTCTCTTTGGTAAGATAATGTTTCTCATTAACACAAGTACAATCCTCCTAACACTTTAATGTAGGGGGAAAAAATCTCTTCTTCCTAGTTGTCTTAAAAAAAACAAACAAAAATCCAAAGTCACTTGATGAAACCAGTGCATTCTAGTGTCCCTGTATTCTGTCAATATTTCTTGTAGAAACCCCTGCTTTAGTATGAGGGTATGGGAAAGGGAGAATTTTATTTTGATTAAGGGAGAATATAATATAGATTTAAAAACAAAGTCTCTAGGGATACCATAATTTACATGACTGCATAAAACAGGAGTTGAATAATTCTGGCTTTCTTTATGCTCCTGTGACTTATAAATCAATTTTCTTAGTGGAATTTTGCCTCTTAGATAATTTGGGCCAGAATCTTTTGTCAGTTTAAACATGGTCAAAATAGTTAGTTGTGTAGTTCAAAAGATAAATGACATAAAACATTCCCTTTCAGGGCTTTTGCAATCCTTTTAGTATGCGTACAGTTGCCTAATAAACCAGGGTTTATATATTGAGATACAGTTGCAAGGGTGTGTTGAGCTCCTGTGTTGTAATAGAATGAGCATTTTTAGTGATCTCCTGTATAGAGTTGCCGATTAACCTACAGTCTTTCACCCTTTTTGAAGGATTTCACAAACGTAAATGAGTTAAGACTTAGAACCTTCCTGTGAGCTAGGTAGACAGTATTATACCCCCATTTTATTGATGAGGAAATTGGTAGAGGACGTTAAGTGATTTGCCCAAGCATACAGAGGAAATCTGTCTCATAGCCAGCATTAGAACTTGGGCATTCCCAGCTCTAATCCCTGTACTCAAACAGCTAGGCTACATCCCTCTAATTTACTCCTACATAAACATGTAGGCTCTAATAATCTCCTAGGATTTCTGCCTCCCTTAAAATAAATAAATAAACAAACACACACACACAAACATATATATATATTTTTTTTTTTTGAAAGGTAAAATGAGACAACCATTTCCCCCAGCTCTGGGCTATTGTAGGGAAATAGAAAGTAGAATGAATTGAATAAAAGCTCTGAGTCAATTCACTATGTCCATGGGATCATACAAAGTGTTTGCAAATACACCTCTACCCCCAATATAATGCTGTCCTCAAGAGCCAAAAAATCTTACCACGTTATAGGTGAAACCGTGTTATATCAAACTTGCTTTGATCCGCCGGAGTGCACAGCTTCCCCCTCCCGCCCCAGGAGCACTGCTTTACCGTGTTATATCCAAATTCGTGTTATATTGGGGTAGAGGTGTATTCAGTTGACCACACCATGTGTGAGCATATCCACTGATCCTGAAAATTTCAAGAATTTTGGCACATATGAATTAATAGTCCAAGTAGCTATATCTGATATTATTCATTAGTTACTACTTGCTATTGGCTGTTCTCATGTTGAAACTGTTTGCCCTTCAGGCTCTGATCAAGCATGACCATTAAGTAAATGCTTAATTTTAAGCATATGAGTAGTTCCATTGATAACTTATGTGCTTAAAGGTACATGCATGCTTTAGTAGCTTGTTGAATCAGTATTGTAATGAGTAAATTCTGGAATGTACCAGTTCATAGTATGTTGAGATTAGTTTTATTGCCTTAAATTTTAGCTAATTTGTAGTAGATACAATACAAAGTCCACTACCCAAATTTGAATTCCCTAGAATCGCTAATCTGCAAGTGAATTTGGACATTAACTACCATACATCACTACACATTGTACTTGGTTTGGGCGATGCCAGTTTCTTTCATCACTGAACCACTTTACTGTTTCCCCCTCTCCCTCTCCCCCCTCCTTCCCCCCCCCCGCAAAATTGCTACATTAGGAGAAATGTTGTTTGGCCATTTTTATTTGCGTTCCCCAGATCTGGCCTTAGTATGAGGCTTTCACATTTTTTGTGACTTGTTTAAAAATAAAAAATAAAAACACAAAATCAGGCTTTGGATTTCATGTTTTGTTTTTTCCCTCCATTCCAAAATAAGACAATGCTTGAATGAAAACAGCAGGCAACTGATGTGAGAAAGCCATGTAGAATATTAAGCAGAGAAATATACTGATCATGGAATGTATTTACAGGGTATATTTGGAAAAAAGTCAATGTACTTGTAAGTATGGAATACTCTGCGATCTACAGGCAGGATGGATAATTTTGTATTTCTTTCTTCCTCAGCTGACCTAATGTTCATAATTGCACTGTTTGCTGGGGTGCTGCTGGGTGGTAGATGATTTGCTAGTGATTATGCTACACCCTCTTGTACAGAAATGCTTACTGAGGTGTTACTTTGAGGAATGCACTCAGTGCAGTGTCAGCATTTGCTGAATGTGTCAGTCGGTGAATAATATAGTATTGGGGACACTTGTGCATAGACACAATAGGGAGGTCTTCAAAGAAAAATGCTGAAAATGGTTATCTGATTTCATTGCATACTATACATGGAATATAGGAAAATATACAAATTAACCCCCCCACACACACTATTATATTTATATTGCTATTTTATCCTCAAAGATAGTGAATTGATACTTCATAGCATGTGGGCCTAAATTACAGTAAATACAGGAATAAACCTAAGCGTAACACAAGTGGTGAGCTCTAGGGACCAATGGTTGCTTCTCTCACTATTGTATGTTTCAGGAAGAAAATTATTTGGTTATGTTTTTAAAAACGCTTTTTGGGTTGCTGTTGGTTACTTGAGTTACTCCAGTAATAGACATCCACTCATTATTATTATTATTATTTATTATTATTATTTAAAATATTAAGGGTTAGGTTACACATCATAAATATCTTCTTTACGAGCTCCCTCAGAGAGGTGATATATTTCAGCTTCCTTAGGCATAGTGAGTAAAGTCACTGTCAGAGAGGAGGCCATTCATGACTGATGAACACTGTATCAGCAACAGATACTAAATCTACTTTATAGTGGTCAGTAAAAACTGTGCTGCAAAATAAGGGTTGCTTAATCTGGCTGTATCTATCCAATGTTAATTCTGAGAATAATGAAGAGGGGAACAAACTGAGTTTGGAAAAAACCTGGTGTATAGCTCCAAACTGGGAGGAGTCGGTGTTTGTTTAAAGATTCCTGCAAGAGCCAGGTAAATATGCACATATGCAGCAGTTGCTGTTGGGTAATTCAGAGGTAGAGCTGAGCAAAATCTTTTGAGTTTCATTGTATGGCCTTCATCCTGCTCTGTTACACTAATGTAAGTCTGAAATAAAACTTCTGAGTCAGTTGAGTTACACTTGAGAGAAGTGCAAGTGAACTGGGTATTAAGCCCCATAGCACTTTTCAACACAAAAGCAAGGGCCGCATCTGCTCTCATGTGCTTGGCTTCTATTTATTTCAGTGGGAGCCTTGTCAATGCTTTCCAAGATGGATTTTTTCCTGACTCTTGCGAAGAAAGCTTTTTAGGCTACTCTCATCTGTTTTTTAATTGCCACATTTTTCTTGCAAATTAATTAGGTGTGAAAACAGCAGCAGCAACAGAAATCTGTTTAGTTGTTATGGTTGAAGGGTTAATTGCATGTTGCTTAGTGCAAAAAGGCTAGTGTTAAAATGCAGAGATCTCTTGAGGTTTCAGCCTTGTGGACTTGATTCTGCTCTCCCTTTCAGCATTCTACATCAGGAGTAAAGCCCTTTGAAGTCACAGGGATTACATTAGTATAAATAATATCAATGTGGACAGAATCAGGTCCTATGTCTCTATTTACTTAACATGCAGGAAAAATTGCAAGATACGAGACCAGTTTTTCTCTTACTTAAATGTTACGTTAACTGGCTTTGAACCAAAACTCTCAGCTTAAATCTCAGTTCGTCAAGGTACTTAAATATGTAAGTAATTTTAAGATTTGGAGTAGTCCCACTGAGGCCAGCGGGAGTTTCTTATGCTTAAAGTCACAAACATGTATCTTGCTGAATTGGGGCTTCAATCACAACGCTGTTAAATTTCATTTTCCTTGAAAATGAAAGAATAAAAGAAGACAAAAGAAGTGTGCTGTGGGAGAATGCTCCTTTCTACAGCCATCTTCATATAGTAGAATCTGCAGCTGGGTCAGGAATTTTTACATCAATTGTTGTTTGTCAAAAATGCAGCTTGTCAAAACTGAAACTACGCAAAACCAAGTTGGGTTTGAATTTCCTGACTCAAAAAAATGTTGAGACAAGTTTTGAAACTGTCTTAATGTTTTTGTTTTTGACATTTTCAATAAGGAAAGACTCTGGCTTTTCTGCTTCAGAGCAACTTTTTGTTTTGAAATTTAAGACAATTAGATGGAAAAAGGTTTTTTTTAAAAAAAGACAGAATAGTAATTAAATGTTTTAATTGACCTGACATGGGACATAAATTCTTCTTTTCAGCTGGCAAATATTTTGGGGATTTTGTCTTTTCATCCCAGTTCGAGCCAGGAAAAGGTTTTGGGCTCCTAAAGATATTCACAATATGGAAAATTGTTTCCCTCCCATTTCTAATAGAATCTGTGGTGTACTGTGCACTGTGTTGGAATTGTAAGCTATCGCTTCAAGAGTGGCGGGTTTCCTGATCCTGTTTGCCAGCTAAGGGGACCTGTAGGGAAGTGTGCAAACTAATCTAATTTCTCTGTGTTCCATGAACAATCCCTGGTCTGTCTCAGTCAGGTTGGAAGACTGAATCAGAGGCTTGATTCCATTGTTGGTAGTTTCCAGTCAGCAGGAACAAGCAAAGACTAAATCTATGGCCTTCTCTAGGGCATGCTGTTGAATCTGAGAAACAACATGGCCTAAAGTGCAATAGGCTTTACATCCCACTTATTTCAGTGGAATTTAATGGACAGTGGTGAACCAGCAGAGCAGTGGAGTAGATGTATTGAACTGGTTAACTGACAGTCTTCTGCGCTGCTCAAAAGTCTGTCTTAAGGCCAAGAAATATATCAAATTGTTCCAATAAATAAGTAAAATTGTGAAGAGTAGATAATGTACCTAGAGTATAACATATTGTGCTTTCTCTATCCTTAAAGCATAAAAGCTTTTTCAATAACTACTAAAATCTTCAGACTAGACTACATTATCTTCAAATGCATTTTCTATTCCAAAATGTCATGAAATGATGGAGTTTGTATCAAAAATCTGGAAGAAATATACAACAAAGGAATCTTTAAGTGGTATCATTTTTATCATTGCTTCCTGGGGAAAGCAGTGCTGAATTGGAGCCAACTTTGATATTACCACAATAAACCCATCCTATTTCTCCTCCACCAAAAAAAAAACAAAAAAACAAACCCTCACAAAAAATAAAAGCTAATACCGCATTTTGTTTGTTTTGCTTCTTAAACCTGATATTGATCTCATGCTGTTTTCCCACTTTGAAATCAAGAATAATTCTGTTGAAGTTATACTTGAGAGCAGAATTATGCCCTTTTAGGTTAGGAAAGTGTAACATGCATCCGACGAAGTGGGCATTCACCCACAAAAGCTTATGCTCCAATACATCTGTTAGTCTTAAAGGTGCCACAGGACTCTCTGTTGCTTCCCATTCTTGTTTTCCGAATATTCTGAAATAAACATTCCACTAAATACTGATAGTAGATGGGATTCGGAGTGTGTGTGTGTGTGTGTGACCATGTTCTAAAACAGGGGTGGGCAAACTTTTTGGCCCGAGGGCCACATCGGGGAATAGAAATTGTATGGAGGGCCATGAATGCTCACAACATTGGGGTTGCAGTGTGGGAGGGGGTGTGGGCTCTGGGGTGGGGCTGGGGATGAGGCGGTTGGGGTGTAGGAGGGTGCTCTGGGGTTGTGACCTAGGGGTTCGGAGGGTGGGAGGGGGATCAGGGCTAGGGCAGGAGGTTGGGGCGTGGGGAGAGGCTCAGGGGTGTTGCCCCCAACCTAGCGCCCCCTGGAGTGGGGTCGGAGCGCTGGAGCAGGGCCGAGCCACGTGGTGCGGTGCGGCCATGACCCTGCACCCCGGCCGGAGCGGGACCACACCACGTGCCCCAGTGCCCTGGCTGGAGCGGGGCCGAGCCACTTGGTGTGGCTCGGAGCTGGCTTAAAACTGCTCGCGGGCCGGATCCGGTCAATGGGCCGTAGTTTGCCCATCCCTGTTCTAAAATAATAAATTAAAAGTCCTGGAACCATGCTCCCCAATATCTTTACCATTAAAGATGGATGCAGCCAGTTTAGCAAACCTTCTTTACGTGTCATGTGGAGAGACTTGACATGTGAAGGTAATTAGGGGGTACTTGTAAGTAAGCTGTATGGTGTCAGCTTCTTGTTGTCCTTACTACCACCTATATTACTTTTGGGCCTGATTTTGCCATCCTCTGTTGCATTGCCTGGTACCTTCCTCCATTAGATCTCAAACTGACCTCATGAAGATTTCTCCTGTCAGTCTTTGTGTGAACATTTTTCTGCATGTTTTGGAGACTGGTTTTCATGAACATTTTTGCAAACAACAAATTGCTTATACAAACCAGTGTCAAAAAAATGAAGAGTTTTGAATAATGTCAAAGTGAATGTGTGGATTTTCATCAAATGAACATGGACTAAATACTGAAGCACAGAGGTTACGTAACTTTCCCAATTTCACACTGGGTGTCCATGGTGGAAGTGCGGATGTAACTCATGCTCTTGACAGAAAGAAGTCCCTGTTCTAACCACAAGACACGCTCCCTCATTGGCTCAAGGAAGGGAAGAGAAGAAGATAACTTTTACCCAAGTTAAGGATGATATCTAATACATTATTAACTGAAAACGCCCCTCTTTTTCAGATCCTGTGATAGACTTTCCTCACAGTGTAGCCTTCTCTGCAACAGGCTGCTGAGGTGACAGTTACCACAGAGCTAGGTTGGAGTATGAGGGCAGCACACATGAGTTCAAGTAGGTGCTATATTTTTATTAACTGCTATTATTTTGTACAGTTTCATTTTTAATGTCGTTTCCCAAAACCTGCATGGTTTTAAATAGCCTGAAGTTGTTGACTTCGGGATATACCTCAAGATACAACTATTCTCTCAGTGATTGAAAAGACAGAGATCGGACAGTTGGTGAATTAGAGAAAAGGAAGCTTATTTTTATACCCGGTTCATTGTTGGAAGGTTTCGCTGTAAATTGGTTGAATAGGCTAGTCCAATTTTTTTTGTTTACATTTTGCTAGTTTGTAGAGCTTGAGAGGAGATTTATTAATCAAAATTCATATTAAGTAAATAACATTTTATTTTTGTTCAACAGTGATTTTAAAATGTTAATCTATGTAATAAGATTGCAGGAATATTAGTGTGTGTGTCATTCTGAAGCTTAAAATGTCTGAATCCACGTGAAGTGAAGAAAGACGCTCTGGTTGAGAGCTCTCTTTGTTCAGAATGTCACCATGTTCAATCATCATTGGGATTCATGTCTGTTACCATCCAATTTGTAAGTTCTCAGCCATTTAGGGCTTTGTTATGCAAGTGACTTTATTTAACCTATGCAATAGTATGGGCTTTCACCCACTAGTATTCAAATAAGGGCCCTAATTTATGCGTGGCGGAACACCATTGGCTTGACAGATGTCAGTCATTACTGTTTAGAGCAAGGTGACATTTTACACTTTTTTCAGCAAAAAATGCAGATTTGGCAGCACTGAAACACTTTGCAAATCCATGTCAGTTTTGCCAAATGGTTTCAGTTGAAATTAAAAAAATATATTAAAATGTTTTGTCATTTTTTTAAAATAGAATATTTTGGTTCTAAATGACATTTTAAAAATGTCCTTAAATTTTATTTTAGCCCACCCTCAAATTTACATGCTCAAAATCTACAAAATGTTTCACGTTGAGTCAAAGAAAATGTTTTGTTTGACTCAAAACTGTTTTCAGAATTGCCAGTGAACTGGAAAAAAAATTCACTCTCTACTATTGTTGAGTCATTGCCCCATAGACAAAGACAAGATCCCTCTCTTGCAAGGCTCCAGTGCTGAAAACACTGGTATGTGTAAATTTACTTATATTCCATATCAGCTCTCCCATTGACTTGGCTCATATATGGATCAGGTCTGAAGTTGCATCAGTGACATGTGAGCGAGGGTGCTAAGCAATAAGGTGAAGCGGTAAAGAAAGTTAGTGGTCACAGCAAGCCGATGAGTTACTTGGCATTGTAACATCTTGAGGTTCCTTGAGCTATACCAGGGATGAATTTGGTCCCAGATCTGAAATTATGTTAAGCTTCTTTTTGCCATTGCTGATTCCAATAAACAGGTTGGAATTGGTTAATGCTGTGACAGTAAGCTCTATGATATAGATGACCTCAGTTTTTCAGCAAGTTGGCCATACCAGCCAGAGGCATGATAATACCAAATGCAACTGAAAACTATATTTTTCAAACGAAATCCACAGGTCATTCCAAGTATGATGCACTTAACCTTATGATTTTTCAGACTACTGTGCTGAGTTGTATCTGGGATATTGTGTGTGTGGGTGGTTTTTTTGAGACTATAGTATGTCTATGATACAGCTACAATAGTTTGCAAACACTTTATAGGATATATCACCACAAGGAGTATGACAGACCTCCAGGGTAAGGTAAACCACATATATGTTCAACAAAGCTTTATATTTAGAATGGCCTTCACAGACTTGTTTTTACACTTTGATGTTGGCGAACTGTGAAGATAATTATCTTTCAACTAGTTTCCTTGCTTTTATATATTGATGTAGCGCCAGATTCTGCTACCTCTTCTCGTGCTGAATGGCAGTTTATTCCACAAGTTGCCCCATTCATTCCAAGGGGTAAGGGTATCAGAATTTGGCACATATTACTAAACTGTAATTCAATATATGCACACATGTTTTATTCCTTTTCCTTGCTAAAAGTGTCATTTAACAATAAGCTGTGTAAATATTTAAGGAAAAGATATAAAAAATGAAACTTGGATAAAACAGGCACATTTTATAACAGGGTCTCGTCCAGTATCTATACCAGTTCCTTGCACCAGGTCAATTTTGTGATTGCTATAACAGCACAGCATGCACCATGTTGGCAGACCCCAAGAGAGCAAGAAACAATAAAGGCAGATTTAAAATCATTTACATGCTAATGTCCCTCTTACCATTTTGGGCATTATGCACAAATCCCTCCTTGTAGTTCATAAGGTGGAGTTGATCATTGTTTTTAGGTTTGTATTATTTACATCTTTGTCAGAACAATCAAGCTTTTTAAAACAAAACAAAAAAATAAACAACCACCAAACCCTGGTAGCTTCTTATACAGGGGATGTTGGGTACTGAAACATATTTGGCAAAGAAATCTGGTTCTTGATATAATTATTAAAGACTTTGATACTTGGATGGGAAACTTTAAAGAGTAAAATCGGCTTAGATCTGTCAAGTCTTGCTTAGCTTTACTTTGTAGTCTAGCTGATTTTTGCTTCTATCTTTTCACAGCTTCCATACATATTGTAGGGGTGTCTTTAAAATCCTGTTAGAAAATCCCAATCTTTTGAATGGTGCATTGCTTTGACAGCTCTATCTATATAACGTGGAGAAATTAAAGCTAGGTGTCTAGAGATTTTTGCAATACGGTTTCAAAGAGAATAGAGAAGGGAAACCCTTCCTATTCAGATGTATTGGCAAGGAGTTCCAGAGGATTAAAAATGCTACATCTTAATTATTATTCTCAACCCTCTTCTTTGGTTGTGTTTTTCATATATCAGTGTACAGCATTTATTTTATCTGTGTGTGGAAGTTATAACCCAGTGACATCAGAATAACCTTTCACAGAAGATCTAAAAATAAAAAAGCCACAATATTAAGAACTTTTCATTCTGTAAATAGTGTGTTTCAAAAAGAAATGTAATTAAGTTGTCTTTGCCTTTATGATCACCAAAAACCTCATTTGACTAGAGAGGAAAAATTCCTGAAGTCGTCTATAAATTGAATTCCTTGTAAAAATATTTTTAACACACAAGATCACTGTATCTGAAACAGATGAGAGGAAAAATGTAGTTTTGCTCCCTTTTTTGTTTTTATTTGTGTATTTTGTGCATTTGACAACATTCTGTGTGGAGACCAGTATAATTGTTTTTTCCGTTGGTGGCTGATGTGCTTGCAGGTAAACTTCCTTTTAGACACCTTTTCATCCCTCTCAAGCACACCCCTTTGGGGATAGATTTCAGTATCTTCACTCTTCTCTGAGTGAATCCATGTGGTCCAACCATGCTTAAAATTAATCTCTCTGAGATGCTGTCCCTGTTTATTGACTGTGCTAACCCAACAGGCCCCTGTGAGTTTGGCACTTGTAATGCCTTTCATTCCAGGAACCTGTGACAGCAGCTGCTTAAAATTATTCAAAAATGACTTCTTCAAAATAAAACCTTATTTATTCATTCACCCCAAAGGTACATAGCAATCAGAGAAAATGACTAAAACAATGAATATACTACATGTATATTTTCTCTTATCTAACACATAATCTTTCCTTGCAAGCTTTTGTACGTTCCATTCAGCCCAGCTACCTCTAGTTGTGTTGGGAGAAGCAAACTGCCCTGCCACAGTGTGGCCTCTGTGACTCTCCTCTTGTGTCCTTGTCAGCACTCACTGATGCTCCCCAAGTAGCCATGGCAATTCACTCTACCCGCCCCATTTCCTTTTCTAGGTGTGAGGCTCTCTAACAATTTTTAGTATCCTTTTTGCTCCTGGGCTCCGGCGTGGGAAGAATAAACATGCCCAGCTTGCTGGGATACAATCAGGGAATTCTCTGATCAATAGCTTCCCCATGGTTTCCTCAAGGTCCATATTCTCTGGACTACTTAATCTTTGCCATTGTTTTGTTTCCTGTTGGTTTTTCCCCCCAGCATCCTCCATTGACTTAACTCCCTGGAGTTAGGCAGGATAATACATAGGTAACCTGGGGAACATAAGGTATTTATATATTAAAAAAAAATACAAATAACTACCTCATTCTCCACAGTTATGTAGTGCCAGATCCACCACTACTTATGCAACCGCCAGCTTGGCAGACACACTGGGGATGGAGCCAGGGCTCTACCAAGCTAGAACTATGAATGGCTACAACTTGAGCTAAAGAGCCAAGGCTTTCTAGCTGGGGCTATAACAGACTTGTATCCTCTGAGGACTGGTCACAGAGAGACCTGTAACATACACACTCACCAGTGGGTTACATTTACGCCCAGCACTAGCTTGAGTCATGCGAGTTATCTGACTGAATTTAGTGTAAAAATACTAGCGTACCTAAGTGGTGGAAGGTTTTGGACATGTAGGGTAATTCCTGGGAAATTTTATGAATAGTCTCACTGGCCTCAATGGGACTATTCACAAAGCCCTGGTAGGACAGTTTGTCAGTTTCTTCTGTGTTTTGTGTGTGGGTCTTTCACCCACTCACCCAGGACATTAATTAATGTAATTAATTCTCATAACACCTATATGAGAGAAGTAAGAACTATTATCCATGTGTTGTTAGATAGGGAAGCTGGCACATGGGCAAATTATTTAAACTCATGGAGGCCGCACAGTAAATCAGCGGCAACGCTGGGAATAGAACACACCCAAACTGGCTCCCAGTTCTCTGTGTCAACCACAAAAACATCCTTCTCCTTAACCCTCCAGGGCAGCTTTAGTTTTGGTTGCATGAACTAAACAGGTAATATCCACACAGTGTTCCTAACATATGTGCAGAAAAACAGGTATGTTAATTCTCTCCAGAGCACTAATACATTGAATTTGATTTCAAAGCTTTCTTCATAGTAAAAGTTTACAAAATCAAAATGCGGTGAGCTTCTCAGCAGGTGTGCAGGTGAATATGCTGTGGTAACAACTGGACACTTTTTAGAATGTTCTAATGTATATTTTAAAACAAGTTACATTGACCAAACATACAGTAGTTAACAAGTTTTTCAGTTCCTTTTGTAAAAACATGATTTTGCTGGTTGTATTTGAGAAGTGTATTCTTTTCTTTTGGCTGGATGGGGCAGTGAAAGGGTGTCTACACTAGCCATTTTTTCTAAAATTTCCCATTGTTGCAGCTCCAATTAGCAATGCTAATGTAGGCAGGTGCTCGTGTTTTAAAACCTTCTCTGACTAGGTGGAGGCAACATAATGGTTAAAATTAGTGGCAGTCACCAAAACCCTACATTAGCATTGCCGCCGTTGCTTCAGATGTGGTGGTGGGGAACAACAATGGGGAAAATGAAGTCTACCACGAACAAGGGGCGCATGTGCGTGCGCACATGCTTACTAGTGTGAAAAAGCAAGTCTGGACTGTAAACAATGTTATCAAGCATGACCAGCACTTGCGAAAGTTTATCCCAGAAAGAGGACTCCCCCTCCTTTCGCTCCCTAGAGGTATTCAGCTCAAGGAAACCTAATAGCTCCCACCTGAACTAATGAAATGGTGAGGAGCGATTTCGACTTTAATCCTCCAGAACCAAAGCTGGCTAATTTTTAAGGGGGGTCCCAAACTATCATCCCTTCCATCTCAATTATAGCCATATGGACAAATAAAATATACACGCTCAGTAGATTTGGTTACATATCTTTTCAAAATAAAATATACTGCAGATGTATTTAAAATATATTTCATAATTTAAAGAAAATGTGTCTAGCCACTTGGGTGCCCTCTGGGGGCACTTGGTGCATATAAAAGAAGTAATGGCACCTGTACATAATATTGGACATCTTAAAGAACCATTAAAGCTTCCTGCACTGCATTTGATTCCTTAGGAGCCAGTATCATTCCATACTCCACTCCATGAGGTGCATTAATGGGTTAAAATTCAGTTTTGCAAGAGCCTTGGTTTCATCAGATGAAATATTTTTTTCATGCTCTATTTTACAAAGTTAACATTGAGTAATTACTTATGTATTGACCGTATCTGAAGTGAAGCTGAAATGGTTTAGGTTGTGGATGTGAATAGTTAGCTTGAGAGTAGTTTTACAAGTAGGTCCTCTGCTCGCTCAGCCCTTGCCCAATCCCTCCTTCCCTGGCCCACTGTCTTGGCTGCAAAGCAGAGTCTTACCAGACCTGGATGGCTGCAAAGAGCTGGAACACCACAAGGTCTCCCTGTTATCTTTCAGTCTGCAGCTTGGCAAAGCAAATCCCAGCCTGTAGAACTGAGCTGAAAAAGCAACATTTTGTGGGAGTTAAATTGCCTGAAATTAAATTGTGAAACAATGTACAAAAGAAAAATGATAATTTTGCATCCCCTTACTTAATGTATACCCCTTCCGTAAAGTTCAGGGGGGGCTTATAATATGTATTGATCAAGTGCCTGGCTGGTTACAAGTTGGATTGAATGCTAAAATAAGGAAAAAATATACAGTATGTCTAAGATATAGTCATGGTCAGATTTTCCTGGTTTTTGTTTTGCACGTCTCAGTTATAAATATTGTTGCAGGAGACACTTTAGTTTTAACTTTTCCAGAAAGTCCTAAGGACTTGAAAGAAGGGCTTTGGTATTGCCAACCCTAAGTATTTACATATCATGAGCCAGCGCGCCCCCCGCCCCAATTATGAGATTGTTTTAAAAATCAGATTATTAAAAATAATGTTGGTGTTCTTTATTTGGCTTGTTGAATATTTAGGGTACAATGGGAATATGTTTCCAAACTTTTCTCTGCAACTGTGACAAACTTATTTTTAATGAAAGATGAGATTCTCAACTAATCATATGCTTCCAAGAGCTGGGGCTTTTAGAAAAATATTCAATATTGTGGGATTTGCAATACAATTGTGAGTTGGCAAAACTGGGCTTGTAATAATAATAAATTCTTTTACTTTCACTAGTATTTTCGGCCACTTTATAGATCCAGAAGGGAAAGTGGTTGTAGGTGATGTTTTTGATCATTATATATTAGAAACTCTGGATATTGTTCACACATGAGACCTACTTTTGTTGTATGTGGAACAACCCACTGGCTAACGGGGAGTCAGATCCAACTCCTGTTGAAGTAACTGATAATCTTTCCATTGGCTTCAGTGAGTTGGGTCAAGTGCTTACTATATAAGAGGAGGGGAAATGGGAAATACGTTAGTACGCTGGTGACAGCCTATTCTCTGTGTGGCTATGTCTAAATGAAGAAAATAGGTAGTTAGCTAACATGTTTTTAAAAGACAGATATAGACAGAGTTTTAAAAACCTTAATACATATTAGTTGGTCATAGGCAACCCCTTGGAGGTTTGAATTATATTAGTGAAAACATGTTGGCTAACACACTTTTCAGCATGACTTACTTTTAGTCTAGACAAGGCCTACAAGTGCTGCTTTCTCATCTTTTCTGTTTATTGTTCCTTCTTTATTCTGTTTAAATGAAGCTTAAATTGCTGTATCCATACCGCCAATTTGTCTCTGCTAAATCACCCCCTCTGGATATGTTCTCTGAAAGGAACACATTACCTTGGGAAGTGTTGTTTCATTGTGGTAATAAGCAGCAAATTTCCCTCCAAGAGCAAAAGACGGGCTAAGTGGCCTGGATAGGAAACTTTTAAAACTTGCAGTTGTCTTCTGTGCCTGGGGTTCTTATTAGGTATTCAAACAGAATTCCCTGGGACACTCCCAACCCCTTAAAAAAGCAAACTGAGGAAAAAAACAGTAGGCACCATGATATTTTGCCCCATGGACTTGTTCTGTCATTGCAAAATGGAGATGCCACCCTATGGCATTTGGCAGATTTTTAATTCTGAACGGCAAAATCTGAAATTGCAGCCAAGATGGTGAGTATTAATAACAATTCAGGGCAGAAATTAAATTTCCCCCCTTGTTTTCTGAGCGGCATTGAAGGAATGATACAGCAAACCACAGATGCTAAACTTCTAGCTGCTGCTATGTCTTTCCTGAAGTAGATCAATGAAAGTTAAGTAAATCCTATAATAGTAATTTCCTCACCTAATTTCCTCACCTAGAATGAGGGGATCTTTTTTTGCCTTTTCAGGATAATAAATCAGTTGAGTATGCCATTCTAGGAAATGCTTATTTCCTATGGGGTTATTTATATCCTCTGTATTACATATATTTCCCCTCTCCCCTCCTTTTACCTGAGGCTGAAAGTATCATGCAGGCTGGGTAAGAAGAAAGGGATATTTTATTCTGTGCCTGTAACCATCACGTCCACATGTCATAGCTTGACAGATGAACTTCCATTTAAAAATAATCCTTGCAGTTTGAGCCAAGATATGCTTATTTTTAGGGCTGTCAAGCAATTAAAAAAATTACCGTAATCACGATTAACCACACTGTTTAAATAAATGGTATTCTATTATTTAATATTTTGGATGTTTTCTACATTTTCAAATATATTTATTTCAATTACAATACACAATACGGAGTGTAAAGTGTTCACTCTATATTTATTCTTGATTACAAATATTTGCACTGTAAAAAACAAAAGAAATAGTATTTTTCAATTCACCTCATACAAGTACTGTGGTGCAATCTCTTTATCATGAAAGTTGAACTTACAAATGTAAAATGATGTACCAAAAAAAGGCATTCAAAAATAAAACAATATAAAATTTTAGAGCCTGCAGGTCCACTCAGTCCTACTTTTTGTTCAGGCAATCGCTCAGACAAACAAGTTTGTTTACATTTGCACGAGATGCTGCTACCTGCTTCTTGTTTACAACATCACCTGAAAGTGAGAACAGGCATTCTGATGTTTTCAAGTGTCACTAATACTTTTGTCAACTTTTTCTCCCCATCTCCCTCCAGATGTTCAGCAGGAGTATCCCTTTGTTACTGTATGGTTTAATGGGAGGAAAGGGGAAAATGTCTGTTTCCTACCCCCATTCCCCTGCAGGGAAGTGTAGCCTGGGTCAGAGCTCCTCTGAGCAGGAGGCGAACCCATTCAGACAGTCTATGTTCTCCAAAGTTGATGTAATAGATTCCCTTCCCTCTTTGATCCTTGCTCCCCCTGTATGGCACAATGATTAGAACCTTTGGAGCTCAAAGTTTTGAAGCAGCATGCTGCCTTATCAATGGATGCTTTTGTTCTCCTTAAATTTATGATAACGCGAACTACCTTAGATGGATGGGAACAGAGCACTTTCCCTTAGTGTTGTGCAGGACCTAGATTCCAAACTAAGCAGTGTTCTGCAAATCCTTAAAATAGGTAGGTTGATTAGGAGACTCGAGGAGCTCGGTTTGTTTACCTTAACCAAAAGAAGGCTGAGGGGGGATATGATTGCTCTCTTTAAATATATCAGAGGGATAAATACCAGGGAAGGAGAGGAATTATTTCAGCTCAGTACTAATGTGGACACGAGAACGAATGGATATAAACTGGCCGTCGGGAAGTTTAGGCTTGAAATTAGACGAAGGTTTCTAACCATCAGAGGGGTGAAGTTTTGGAACAGCCTTCCGAGGGAAACAGAGGGGGCGAAAGACCTCTCTGGCTTTAAGATTAAGCTTGATAAGTTTATGGAGGGGATGGTTTGATGGGATAAAGTGATTTTAGTCAATAGGTCAATAACGTGGCATCGCTGGTAATTAGCAACAATGGTCAATGATGGGATATTAAAAATTACTACAGAGAACTTTTTCCAGAGGGTCTGGCTAGAGAATCTTGCCCGCATGCTCGGGGTTCAGCTGATTGCCATATTTGGGGTCGGGAAGGAATTTTCCTCCAGGGTAAATTGGCAGAGGCCCTGGAGGTTTTTCGCCTTCCTCCGCAGCATGGGGCAGGGGTTGCTGGCTGGAGGATTCTCAGCGATTTGAAGTCTTTAAATCATGATTTAGGGACTTCAGCAGCTGAGTCAAGGGAGAGAATTCTTCCAGGAGTGGGTGGGTCAGCTTTTGAGGCCCGCATCATGCGGGAGGTCAGACTAGATGATCATAATGGTCCCTTCTGACCTTAGAGTCTATGAGTCTATGATTAGACAGAAACTGGAGAATGAATCTCCAAAAGATTGGATGTAATGTTACTCCACGACTGGAGAAAGATTGAAATCAAGATAAATTCCTAATTCATCTAGGTCCTTGTGCCCACTGGAGTTTTTGGCAGTTTATAGCATTGCTGAGATCTCAACTCTAGCAATCGAAGTATTTAAATACCTTATATTTTTATAGTTATTTTTAGGATAATAAAAAATTAACTTATTTTTAAAGGGGCAAGTTCTGCTTCTTTTAAACACCTTCAATGCCTTGATTTTTCTCTTAGTACTAGTAGGACCTCTGGATGGTACCACCGTCATCCAGCCTCTAAGAGGTCAGGTGTAGTATATATGCCAGTTTAAAGTCAGATTGGCCTGGTTACTTTGATTACTCCAGGTTGCAGCCTGGACCTGACTTCCCTATCAGACCAGACACACATGCTTTCTTCTGGCTTCCTCATATCATATGAATCGCAGCAGGTAGCATTTGGCAGAAGATCAGAAATCAGATGTCTGGTTGATGTGGACACAGCTGCTTACTCTAGCCAGCAAAAGGAGGTGCCAGAGAGTTCAAGTGAGGTTACCCTTGTTTGATCTGACCAGCAAAGACTGGTGGGAAGACTGGCATGGACAGGACATACACAGAATGACTCATTACACATCTTGTAGAGGACTTTGGTGTACTTTTCCAGAGATAGCTGAGAGTAGATAGGTCTCCATAAACAGGCAGGACTGGTTATTCTGCAAAATAACCATGCTTAGATGTGACAATCATGCTAGATCCTTGACTGGTGGCAGAACCAAAATCCACCAACAAATTTAGGAACAGTGTGTTAACGGTGCTATCTGTCAACATAAACTACGCTTGGAGTCAGCCTCGTCATACCCTCGTTACAAACCATGGGGAAAAAGCTGTAGTGTAGATGACCCTTTTGTCTTTATATAGCACCTGACACAATGAAGGTCCTTAATAAGAAACATTAATAATTGCTTGTTGCAATACATTACTTAAAACATAATTAAAATGAAAGACAAAACACACAGGAAGCTTATGCCTACCTAGTGGGAAATGTGTTTGGACTATTATTGTAATGACAACAAAAGTCTAACATTAAATTGCCATTGAACTTCTTGCTTCATTTCGAATAAAATTCCTGAGCCTAAACATTTGTATTACTTATTGTTTGATGCTTTCTATAATTGGTGCTGGTGAAATCTGAACATGAGTGTGTGCTTTAAAATGGTGACACAATGCATCTAATCTAGAGTAGTTTGAATGTAAGTGACATCAATATACAAATGCCATTTGGTAACTTGGCATCAGATGCCTTCTTCCAGCTTAGTAAAAGGTGTAAGGACTTTGATTAAGTGTTGACATTTCTATTCCTCATTTGCTGTTTTCTTCTGAGGAATCTCAGTGTGGTTACCCCAGTGTTATTTGGCTATGCTGACCCATAGGGCTTTCTTAACCTTTTTGTAACTTAACTGCCAATCATGAGGTTGGATATAATTACTCTTTGGTGATGAAGTAGACCTTTTTTCCAACTTTGAAGGCCAAAAGATAGCCTCAGGTGTTTAGTTAACTGCTTGAACTTTTTTAATTGGTACAAACTGTCTAGTTTGTCTAGCACTATCACCCAACAGCTTTGCTATTTTAAATTTATACACTTATACTGATGTTATTCACTGATATATGATATCAGTATATGAGCACTGAAGCTCAATAAGATTCTGAGACATCCCTTGAGGCCATCGAACCAAAATTATATAGTAATAAATAACTTGGTATCAATGCATTTAAAGTTTATGTGATGCATTGGCCAATTTAATGCTTAAAATTGGATTCTGCTGTGTTCCTTTTTAAATGTCACTGAAGTGTTATCACTTTACCAGTTCATATGAAAACATATTAGGGAGCTCTCTATTAACTCCACAGTTGCAAGATAGACTCGAAATAAAGAAAATGCCACAAAAAGATTAATCTTTGCTATAGAACTGTAAGTGGTTTTACTTAAATGATGTGTTCACTTAAATATGGACAATTTTTTCAGTCCTATAGTATATACTATATTTAATTAATGACAGTAAATATGTATTTATTGATTGAAATAAGTGGAATGAAGTATGATCACAGGCTAGTAATTTTCTGCTGCATGAGAAATACCAAGGTGAAGCAGAGATGTTTATAGAAAATAAATGTCAAGGCAAAGGCTAGGTATTTATTTTCAGTTCAGGAGACATTGATCCTGTGACAACATTCTATTTCAATGACTTTATTTTTATTACTCCGAATGATTGATCAGTAGATGTAATATGAACATGGTACATGGTTATTCCTTTTATTGGCTCAACACATGCCAGTAAGTTAGAGTATTCAAATTTATTGGCCTAAAATGATCTTTGTATAATATACCTATTCTATTTGAATAGTAGTGAAATGTATTTTTACAGATGCTTTATTCTACCTTTCGTCCTTTTTTAAACTCTGATTAACATAGAAAATAGACTTGTGTGATTCCGCAATCAGAGATTATGTTATCCACAGCAATTTTGAAGTACGATGTACTTGTATTCATAAAACATTCTATATTCTTAAAAGAGGAATTTTCTTATGGTTCATGCACTGGACTGGAACTCAGGAGATAGGATTTCAATTCCCTGCCACAGGCTTCATGTGTAGCAAGGGGGAAATTAGATAATCTTTCTGTGCTTCCATTTTCTGTTTGTAAAAAAAGGATTTTTTTCCCTTTTTATGTAGCCTCCTTAGGCTCTGATACTGCAGGTGGATACCTGAACTTGTCCGCCGTCCCATAGGCTTCAATGGGACTCTGCAAGGGCTCAGGAATCTGCCTATGTGGAGAGTTGCAGCATCGCACCGTAAGATGCCAAGCTCTGCAGGCCATTGGCTGTCTCTTACTATGTGTGTAGTACAATACCTAGCACAACGTGGTTGGATCTCAGTTGGGGTATTTAGGCACTGCTGGAGTAAAACTACCTTGAGGTTTGTTCAAAACTAATTTGTTTCACAAACAAATATGTCCTTCAAGCTGGTTGGTTCAGATTCTAGTTCATGTAATTATGACTTTGTATTGTTAAGTTACAACTATGAAGTTTATATAGTGCTTGAGCAATAAAGCAACTTGATATTGGTATGTTTTCTATGTATATTTCCATATAAAAATCATAGAACTGCACTTATATGGGTCTGATTGTGGTTTAACAGCAGTTTTACACCTGTATAATTTTTTCCTTCAGTTGAAATGAGACAATAAGTAACCTGACAAGGGGGAGTCAAGTAAAATAACAAAAATAAAGAAATAATCGTAGGCACACAGGGAATTGGAGTGGATAATAAGAGAGGATATGAAAATAGTTTTTTGTTGGTGATAGACTGGAGGACTAATTGCAGGAATGGCTGGCTGAGAGACCAGGTATGGATTCAAATTGCTCACCATTTTGTCAGTGGCCCGAAATCGTTCAAGTCTATAATCACGGAAAGCTTTTTATGAGTGATTTATGGAAAAGAGTGGGCTATTTTAGTGCATTCCTGGTAGGAAAACGTGGACACCAGGAGTTGGTGGGAGGAAGGTGGGGGGATGGTTAATTTCTCCTTGTTTTAAGATCCAAGCGGTTTGGATCTGTATTCACCAGGGAATTGGTAAAGAGTCTCTCAAGGCTACCCAGGGAAGGGAATTAGCATCGAGAGTGGTGGCAGCGGACCAGATCTAAGCTGGTAGTTAAGCTTAGAAGTTTTCATGCAGGCCCCCACATTTGTACCCTAAAGTTCAGAGTGGGGAAGCAGCCTTGACAGGAGGATATTCAGAAATTTGATGGTGTTCTGGCATTTGACTAGCACCCAGATATAAGGAACCCTGAATAAGTTGAATTTTCATATATCAGTCTGTTTGCACAGCATTCCATCCTTACCCTTAAGTGAAAATGGCAGTGATCGGACCAAAGGTTTAAAAATAGATGTGCATCCCATGGAGTCCTGATGGAGGAACACTGGCTGTGGAATCACTACCATTTCCCAGAATACCAAGTGTTGAATAGTAGTTACCTATGCAAATAGTGATAAGAGTCACTTGTCTCATGCATAAATTATTTGTCTTCACTTTCAAGGTCTTTCACATTCAGTCCCCACCCGACTTACCATTTCTAATTCACTATCAAGAGGTTGACTCCAAACTCCAGTGACCCATGATGCCAGCCTCCGTTTCACACTAGTTAAACTTTCAGACAAGCACCTTCATGCTTTCTTCCAATCTGTCTCCTGCATGGGAGGTGCTTGCTATAAACACCAAAAAAATTATCTCACTATCCTCCTTCATATTCCTCTTTTAGACTCTCCTTTGCCATGATGACTACAAACCGCTCTCTTCCTGCAAAAAAAACCCCTTGACGTTGGCGAGGTTGCTGGTGTGCTGAGAGCATTGCCTAGCATGCTGACCAATACTGTCTTGTACTCATTCCAATGTCTCTATCCATATGTTGTCTGTTATACTCAGATTGCAAACTGCTTGAGGGAAGGACCATTTTTTGTCCGGTGTGTGTTTGTATAATGCTTTGCCCAATAGGTTTGTGGTCTATGACTAAGGCTCCTAGTCGTTATACTACTAACAATGACCTAGCTTCAATGGTTTATCTTGTGAGAGCTGATGAGACCACAGTACAAGGGGCTGCGGCAGCAGGCAAACTTACAAGAGCACTAATTGGTTTTAAAACCTTGTGAGTAACTTTAGTACTCATGAATGTGAGAAATTAATAGCAGCAACTTGCTCTGCTTAGGCCTATTGTGGATAGGCAGAATGTGCTTTTTACAGATGTAGATCTACCAATGTGCTTTTGGCCTAGATCTGCAGAAAACCCTGTTACCTTTGACAAGAGCGGTGGTTGGGGGATTGTTTTTGTTTTTTAAAAGACATGAGTGTGAACTTTCTATTTTAAAAAGTTGATGTCCCTTTTTGTAGAAGCTAATTTCCCACTGAGAACTTACTTTAAAATAATTACATGTGAACAGCAAATAAGCACCCCTTTTTTATGAGCTCTTGTTTTGATTCATAGATTTGAAGGTGAAAAGGGACCTGTAGGATTCTCTCTTCTGACCTACTGGCACAGGGCATAGCATTTTATCTAGTAGCTTCTGCCTCAAGCCACCTGGTGTGTTTGTACTAGAGCATCTTTTTTAGAAATACATCCAGTCTAGATTTAAAGACATCTACTGATGGAAAAATTATTTTATCTTTGCTCAGTCCTAATCTAAATTTTTTTAAATGAAGGAAATTACTCTTGTTCCACAACACATTTCTCAGGAAGGAGTTCCTTTTCTTTCTTCCCGCTCCCACTTCCTACCCCTATTTTTTCTGGTATCTCCTCGCAGCTTCCCTACTTTTGTTAGTCTTTCCACGGTCTGGTATACAAATACGATAGAAGCAGTGGGAAAACATATTCAGCTCTGTCAGTGGTAGAGACCTATGTAAATATATTGCAAAAAAACATAGGAGAGGGCAAGACAAACCAATGACGAAGTATATAGAAAAAATATGGGATAGCTGCATTTCTGTCACTGGCCTGGTTTCTCTGGGTGCACCCCCTCAGCTGTCAGGTCTCAGGCCTTTACCTCTCCTGGAACGGGATTCCACAATTCTCTCACTCTTACACCAGGCCCTGAGGCATAGCACACTGTGTATCAACCATGATTACCCAGGTCCGACTGAGTTGTAGTACCTGCAGTTCTTCCCTTGGGCGGTGTGTGTGTGTGTGTGTGTGTCTGAACGGTGGTATTTAGTGACCAGATAGGCTTCTTAAACCAAAGTATTGTTTATTTTTACAATAAGAACATAAGAACAATGGCCATACTGGGTCAGACCAAAGGTCCATCTAGCCCAGTATCCTGTCTGCCGACAGTGGCCACTGCCAGGTGCCCCAGAGGGAATGAACAGAACAGGTGATCCATCCCTGGTTGCCCATTCCCAGCTTCTGGCAAACAGAGGTTAGGGACACCTTCCCTGTCCATCCTGGCTAATAGTCATTGCTGGACCGATTCCATGAACTTATCTATTCTTTTTTGAACCCTGTTATAGTATTGGCCTTTACAACATCCTCTGGCAAGGAGTTCCACAGGTTGACTGTACGTTGTGTGAAAAAATACTTCCTTTTGTTTGTTTTAAACCTGCTACCTATTAATTTCATTTGGTGACCCCTAGTTCATGTGTTATGAGAAGAAGTAAATAACACTTCCTTATTTACTTTCTCCACACCAGTCATGGTTTTATAGACCTCTATCATATCCCCCCTTTGTCATCCCTTTTCCAAGCTGAAAAGTCTGTCTTATTTGTCTCTCCTCCTATTGCAGCCGTTCCATATTTTTGTTGCCCTTTTTGTTGAACCTTTTTCCAATTCCAATATATCTTTTTTTTTTTTAGATGGGGCAACCACATCTGCACGCAGTATTCAAGATGTGGGCATACTATGGATTTATATAGAGGCAATATGATATTTTCTGTTTTATTACCTGTCAAGGCTGTATCCCCACTTTGAACTTTAGGGTACAAATGTGGGGGCCTGCATGAAACTTCTAAGCTTAACTACCAGCTTAGCTCTGGTCCGCTGCCACAATCCCAAGGCTAGTTCCCTTCCCTGGGAAGCCTTGAGAAACCTTTCACCAATTCCCTGGTGAATACAGATCCAAACCCCTTGGATCTTAAAACAAGGAGAAATTAACCATTCCCCTCCTTCCTCCCACCAACTCCTGGTGAATACAGATCCAACCCCCTTGGATCTAAAAACAAGGAAAAATCAATCAGGTTCTTAAAAAGAAGGCTTTTAATTAAAGAAAAAGGTAAAAATCATCTCTGTAAAATCAGTATGGAAAATAACTTTACAGGGTAATCAAACTTAAAGAGCTCAGAGGACTCCCCTCTAGTCTTAGGTTCAAAGTACAGCAAACAAAGATAAACACTCTAGTAAAAGGTACATTTACAAGTTGAGAAAACAAAGGAAAACTAAAAAAAGAAGAATAGGAGTACTTGTGGCACCTTAGAGACTAACAAATTTATTAGAGCATAAGCTTTCGTGGACTACAGCCCACTTCTTCGGGTGCATATAGAATGGAACATATATTGAGGAGATATATATATACACATACAGAGAGCATAAACAGGTGGGAGTTGTCTTACCAACTCTGAGAGGCCAATTAATTAAGAGAAAAAAAAACTTTTGAAGTGATAATCAAGCTAGCCCAGTACAGACAGTTTGATAATAAGTGTGAGAGTACTTACAAGGGGAGATAGAGTCAATGTTTGTAATGGCTCAGCCATTCCCAGTCCTTATTCAAACCGGAGTTGATTGTGTCTAGTTTGCATATCAATTCTAGCTCAGCAGTCTCTCTTTGGAGTCTGTTTTTGAAGTTTTTCTGTTGTAATATAGCCACCCGCAGGTCTGTCACTGAATGACCAGACAGGTTAAAGTGTTCTCCCACTGGTTTTTGAGTATTTTGATTCCTGATGTCAGATTTGTGTCCATTAATTCTTTTGCTTAGAGACTGTCCGGTTTGGCCAATGTACATGGCAGAGGGGCATTGCTGGCACATGATGGCATATATCACATTGGTAGATGTGCAGGTGAACGAGCCCCTGATGGTATGGCTGATGTGATTAGGTCCTATGATGATGTCGCTTGAATAGATATGTGGACAGAGTTGGCATCGGGGTTTGTTACAAGGATAGGTTCCTGGGTTAGTGGTTTTGTTCAGTGATGTGTGGTTGCTGGTGAGTATTTGCTTTAGGTTGGGGGGTTGTCTGTAAGCGAGGACAGGTCTGTCTCCCAAGATCTGTGAGAGTAAAGGATCATCTTTCAGGATAACTTCAAAAACAGACTCCAAAGAGAGACTGCTGAGCTAGAATTGATATGCAAACTAGACACAATCAACTCCGGTTTGAATAAGGACTGGGAATGGCTGAGCCATTACAAACATTGACTCTATCTCCCCTTGTAAGTACTCTCACACTTATTATCAAACTGTCTGTACTGGGCTAGCTTGATTATCACTTCAAAAGTTTTTTTTTTTTCTTTTAATTAATTGGCCTCTCAGAGTTGGTAAGACAACTCCCACTTGTTTATGCTCTCTGTATGTGTATATATATATCTCCTCAATATATGTTCCATTCTATATGCATCCGAAGAAGTGGGCTGTAGTCCACGAAAGCTTATGCTCTAATAAATTTGTTAGTCTCTAAGGTGCCACAAGTACTCCTATTCTTCTTTTTGCGGATACAGACTAACACGGCTGTTACTCTGAAAGGAAAACTAAGACGCCTTGCCTGGCTATTTACTTACAAGTTTGAAATATGAGAGACTTGTTTAGAAAGATGGGGAGAACCTGGATTGATGTCTGGTCCCTCTCAGTCCCAAGAGCGAAACGAACTTCCAAACAAAGAGCACAAACAAAAGCCTTCCCCCCCTCCCAAGATTTGAAAGTATCTTGTCCCTTTATTGGTCCTTTGGGTCAGATGCCAGCCAGGTTACCTGAGCTTCTTAACCCTTTACAGGGAAAAGGATTTTGGAGTCTCTGGCCAGGAGGGATTTTATAGTACTGTACACAGGACAGCTGTTACCCTTCCCTTTATAGTTATGACATTACCTATCCTTTTCTTAATGATTTCCAACATTCTGTTTGCTTTTTTGACTGCTGCTGCGCATTGAGTGGATGTTTTCAAAAAACTATCCACAATGACTCCAAGATCTTTCTTGAGTGGTAACAGTTAATTTAGACCCCATCATTTTATATGTATAGTTGGGATTGTTTTTCAATGTCCATTGCTTTGCATTTATCAACTTTGAATTTCATCTGCCATTTTGTTGCCCCCCACCCAGTTTTGAGAGATCCTTTCGTAGATCTTCACAGTCTGCCTGGGACTTACAAAACTTCCCAAGACAGTTATCTGCAAATTTTGCCACCTCACTGTTTACCCCCTTTTCCAGATCATTTATGAATATGTTGAATAGGACTGGGCCCAGTATAGACCCCCGGAGGACACCACTATTTACCTCTCCCCATTCTGAAAACTGACCATTTACTCCTACCCTTTGCTTCCTATCTTTTAACCAGTTACCAAGCCATGAAAAGACCTTTCCTCTATCCCTAGTAAAATAATAAAACCCTCAGAGACAAAGTTTCTTGATACCTTAAATGACTGCTTCTTGGAGCAGGTAGTCCTGGAACCAACAAGAGGAGAGGCAATTCTTGATTTTGTCCGCAGGACCACTTGGTAATAGTGACCATAATATAATTAATATTTAACATCTCCGTGGCAGGGAAAACACCACAGCAGCCCAACATTGTAGTATTTAATTCCAGAAAGGGGGACTACACAAAAATGAGGAAGTCGATGAAACAGAAATTAAAAGGTACAGCGCAAAAATCCATTATTATTTAGACTTCTAGCATTTGTATATAAGCACTTTTAAAAAACTTTTTAGCTGTCTGCCATTTATGTGATGTAATTGAATGGGACTTTTTTTCATTTGACTTTCTCATCAGATCCTACCTATATTTTATCATCTTCCATCCTCGCCTCCTTACTCTAGGACATAGAGAATCTTCATTAATAGATCCTCCCCAAGAGATGTCTCTGTCCGAACCACGTGCTCCACACCTGTCAGCTTTCCCCCAGCCCTTAGTTTAAAAACTGCTCTATAACGTTTTTAATTTTAAGTGCCAGCAATAGTCTGCAAGCATTGATGGGCTCCATTTGCCCTGATAGTGTTTCTCCATTGTTGCAATGTCCTGGTGAAATTGCTCGCTGTGCTCGTCGCTCACTGCTCCGCAGTTCGGTGGAAAAAAATCTAGATGAGACTGCAAAAAATGTATCTTTAGTGACATGTTGCAACCAAGGCTTTTGTATGCCTTGAGGAGGTTTTCCACCAACAACCTGTAGTTGTCTGCCTTGTTGTTTCCGAGAAAATTTATTGCCACTAACTGGAAGGCTTTCTGTGCCATCTTTTCTTTGCCACGCAGTGCATGGTCAAATGCATCATCTCAAAGAAGTTCACGAATCTGAGGACCAACAAAGGCACCTTCCTTTAACTTAGCTTCACTTAACTGTGGAAATTTTCCATGGAGGTACTTGAAAGCTGCTTGTGTTTTGTCAATGGCCTTGACAAAGTTCTTTATCAGACCCAGCTTGATGTGTAAGGGTTGTAACAAAATCTTCCTTGATTCAACAAGTGGTGGATGCTGAACACTTTTCCTCCCAGGCTCCAATGACTGTCGGAGTGGCCAATCTTCTTGATGTAGTGGGAATCTCTTGCACGACTATCCCATTCGCAGAGAAAACAGCAGTACTTTGTGAATCCAGTCTGCAGACCAAGCAAGAGAGCAACAACCTTCAAATCGCCACAAAGCTGCCACTGATGTCGGTCATAGTTTATGCACCTCAAAAGTTGTTTCATGTTGTCATAGATTTCCTTCATATGGACTGCATGACCAACTGGAATTGATGGCAAAACATTGTCATTATGCAGTAAAACAGCTTTAAGACTCGTCTTCGATGAATCAATGAACAGTCTCCACTCATCTGGATCGTGAACGATGTTGAGGGCTGCCATCACACCATCGATGTTGTTGCAGGCTACTAGATGACTTTCCATGAAGAAGAATGGGACAAGATCCTTTTGACGGTCACGGAACATGGAAACCCTAACATCACCTGCCAGGAGATTCCACTGCTGTAGCCTGGAGCCCAACAGCTCTGCCTTACTCTTGGGTAGTTCCAAGGTCATTCAGGTCATAACACCTTGTGTTATGAGGTGTGGTTCAGAGGAGGAGGATGGGAGAAAATGTGGGTCCTGTGACATTGATGGTTCAGGACCAGAAGTTTCATCCTCTTCCTCTTCCTCGTCTGACTCAAGTGAGAATGATTCTAGTGCATCAGGAACTGGCAGTCCTTCTCTGTGGGGTACTGGGCATATAGCTGATGGACTGTTTGGATAATGCACAGTCCAGTTTTTCTTCTTTGACACACCTTTCCCAACTGGAGGCACCATGCAGAAGTAACAATTGCTGGTATGATCTGTTATCTCTCTCCAAATCATTGGCACTGCAAAAGGCATAGATTTCCTTTTTCTGTTCAACCACTGGCGAAGATTTGTTGCACAAGTGTTGCAGCATATGTGTGGGGCCCACCTCTTGTCCTGATCTCCAATTTTGCAGCCAAAATAAAGGTGATAGGCTTTCTTAACCATAGTGGTTATACTGCGCTTTTGTGATGCAAAAGTCACTTCACCACAAACATAGCAGAAGTTATCTGCACTGTTCACACAAGTACGAGGCATCTCTGCTCACTTTGGCTAAACAGAAATGTGTCCCTTTGCAAAATCAAATAAGAGAGCATGACACTGTATGATTTCTAGAGCTGATATAGGGCAATTTGTTCAGTAGAGTGATGTAAACTTCGTTATGATTGCATCATCCATGACTTTTAGGAATAACATGATGCAATTCATATCCTGTATGACACAATACCAGCTTCAGATTGCATCATTCATTGTTTTGCCCAAAAAGCAAGTACTGTCCAAACCCAGTCATAGATTTATTCATAGATCCAGTCAAAGATGTATTTTAGTCATTTCTGGTTTAAATTGAGATCCCTTCCCTTTATAACTCACTTGCATATCTTGAAAACTAGAGCCAATCAACAATTTTAAGCATCATTTTCGTTCTCAGTGACCCAGAATTAGTAAAATTTGACTACATTTATTTCAGAAGCATTTTGGCTGTAGAGCAGTGATACAAGAGAGAAGCCAAGAAGTGCCGAGTAGACGCTGAATAGGACTAAACTATGTACATAATAGTTTTTTGCCTTTTGTTTCATAATAAAGTTTATTTATATAACCCTTTTGCTGATTTTGAAAGTATTACATAAACAGGACAGGTGAAATATTATCATGTAAAGCAACCATAAACACATGAAAAGACCTAGGTTTACAATTTATGATTAAAACTCTATCTACACAATATACATAGACATAAAATGTAAAAACTTAAATATCTTAGAAACAGTAGCCAATCAGTTGTTTTAATTGTCATATTTGAATTCAGCACATCAAAATACATAATAGCACATTTTATCACTGAAGCAGACGACTTCTCAAAAATTGTAGACCAGTCTAATAATAAACTTAGTTTGTATTAAATCTTAGGAGTGGTTTAATGTGGCCAGACATCAGTGACAGTGATCGCCTCCTTCTCTAAACTGGGCTTCAAGTAAGGAAAGAAGCATGTTGGAAGGTCAACAGTGGCACGGATCTTGGAGCAGTTCATTAGCTCTTACTCATTGCACTGAAGACAGGATCCCGATGATATCAATAGCTCGTCTATACATCATACTTTTTTTTGTATTGGCAGATAAAAGCTAACTGAACACTTCTTTGAGTTGTGTGGAAGAAGGCAGAACTCTTTTTGTGTATGTACATGCTGTGCTATACAATACATTAGGACTCCTTGGCAGTCATTAATCTGTGTCCAGATGCTGTCTTATCTCCATGATATATCACAGCACATACATAATTAAATATGGAAAGGAGATGAAGACAGAAGATATCACTTCTATGCAACCAAAAATTCTTGATTTTTCCTCCCCCACTTAATCTTTTACATCTCTAGATAAATATCTAATAATTAAAAGAAAAATAATTTTATGTGCAATTTGTTACACCTCTTCCTAACTGATTGATTGCAATACTCACAGCTGCTACATAGGCATAAGTTCACAGCTTCTGGAGCAATACTACTGTTGGTTCAAATGGTGTCTCACAGGTCACAAGATTCTGTGTTAATACAAGTGCATTGTTTGTTAATACAAGTGGAGGGAAATCATGACTCCTGGTGTCAATGAATTATAAAGCCTGTATTAAGTATCTTAGTCCTGGAGCATTTCAGGAGCTTCCATTCATGTTACTTTAGAACTAATTATAAAGACTTTGAGGCAGATATTTGTGGTAGAGGATGGATTTAATCAGGCAAAATCTGAAATTTGCAAGTGATACTCCAAATATAGTGACTTTAAAATTATTTTTTATTGGCTTTTTTTTTTTTTTAAAACGAGCATTCTGATTTCATTAATAGCACACACTATCTGTTTGAAGCGAGGTGTAAATGAACTAGAACTAAGAAACGTGTTCAAACTTGTACCGAAAAAAAGTATGGGTCATCTTGATTGGGGAGATTATTTGAATACAATTGTTTGAATTTATTTCTTCATAACAGGAAACTCATTTTCTGTACTCCCAATCTTTCAGTGTTTAGCAATGTAACTGTTCTTGATCTTGTTTTCTGTGCCGTGCATTTTTAAGACTCTGTCTGTTGCTGGCAGCTGCTATTATGTGTTCCAGTCAGATGCACCCCATTACAGAGAGAGCACACTGTGCTCGCTCATGGAGATTTTTTTGTTCTTGGTTGGTTTTCCTCTTAATCCAAAACAAATATATTTAGATTGTAAGCATAGTAGAGGTGCAGGTTGCTGCGCACAACCCTACTCGGTTCAACTAATAGTTTGACTAGCTAGGGCCTCAGCTATGGAGCAAATTCTTCTAAACCATCTGTGGTTAATGGAAACATTAAGCCAAAATATCAAACTTATTATTAACAAAAGTGATACCATATATTGAACTCAGTGAAGAGATATGGGTTTCTTAAAAGAATATGAAATTTAACAAGTTTTAGCTGCTAACCTAAAGTTCCTTGTGGAATGATAAAACAAAGACTTTGTGCCCCTCCCCATCCCATCCCCACCCCACCCCCCATCATCGTGGCTGTCTGTAGGAAGGAGCTCCACATTTTCCTACTTACCATCCATGGTGGGACAGATTTGGAGCTGTCAGTGACAGGCGCATGACTGAGCTTCACAAAGTGTCGAGAAGGCGACTACAATCCCATTTTTTAGAGTCTGTGTCACTGGAGTCCTTCCTCATGCTCCGGTCCGGATTGGCACTCACTGATAGACAAGTTACTTTCTTCAACTGCCATGAAATCTTGACTCCACTCAATCGAGCATGCTCTTTATATAGAACATGCTCGCTCTAGTGTGAGCTGTCCAAGAATATGACAAGTCCCTTTCACTACAGTTTAGAGGAGGAAAGGGGTGGGAGTGGAGGGGGGTAAAATAGCTTGCAACAGCTCTATGAATACAGAACAACATCACAATCCTCTTCCAGATCCAGCACAGCTTAAACTTTGATGCACATCTGAGGACCAAGAGGTTTAATCCATCACCTGCCTCCTTAATTACTATTATTAGTAATGGGAGTAACATAGTATGTAAATGGGTTACCACATTGGTCATATGAGATTTGTGCAAACCAGTCCTATGACTCGTTTAGTTGATGTGATTTCATGCCCCCAAGTCCTGTCAAACTCTGTGGAAACTAGCAAAGCTATACAAAACCATGTTTACAAACTGTTATGATGCAATCGCATGAATTGGATGTCTTTCTTTGAAACTGGGCACAGCCTCTTGATGAAGCCAAGTTTTTAGTGTGCACTGAAACCCTAAACTGTAAAATTTCACCTGTTTTATTTTTCTGCTTTGTAACTACAATTTGTTTGCGGCTTTATTATGTATGAATGTTAATGGTGGCCTAGATTCTTTTACTCAGTTTGGTCTTTTTAGGCATATATGGACTAGAACATGTTTTGAAACATCTTTCAAAAAAGCTAGTTTATACCTTGGTTATATTTTCTGTAATGATTCCAGAATGCTGAAGGATTTGGGAGCTCTCTGGCTGATAAGCCTTCTCTTTAATTCTATTTGGCTTTGGACAGTGCTGTTTTCTTCTAAAAGCAAATGCCCACACATTGTCTGGATTATTTCACAGTGCATCTGCTCTTTTCAGTTCCTGCAAATATTGATATAAATCTTAATGATTCCCTGTTCACTGTAAGATTTTACTTGTTTGCTAATCCTGATTACACGTCTCTCTCTTTCTTATGTCTTCCAGTTCAGGGTATGAAAACATAAATAGGGAAGACAAACACTGAACATTTCAGATAGATTCTTCCATCTGTTTCATTTTGGCTAATGCCTGAGAAAAATCATCAGCTAATGTTTATGGGTTCCAACACCTTAGAGAAATACTTAAAAGGCCTAATCAAACCCTTTTTCTGTTACTTCTGTACTGGGTTAGTCGTCCGATGGGACAGAACTGTCCTGGCTGTGAAGCAGCTATCTTTTACTAAGCACTCATTGTTCATAGTATTCAAGCTTTGCTATAATGCAGTTGTCATCAGATTATTCTGATTGAAGGCTCTGAGTTTTTAGTTTTGGAAATTATAAAGTTCAAAGTCTGCTTGGACTATCTTCCTTCTTTTGCTATTGCAGTATATATCTTCTCCACCCCCCATTTTTTTTTTTTTTTTACCATGTACAGTGCCAAAGTGCTTTGAACTGGAAACTATAGTGGTGATGAAAAGCAGCTATCCTACAACTATAAGCTTCTCCACAGAGAAGCCCCTTAGTGTGCATTCTTACCCACACTAGCACTTTTAACTAATTAAGCTTTATGAATGCTGTCTTTAAAACCTGAGATCTTATCTTTGTCATGCTGTGGGAGGGGGTGAGAAAGGTCCAGACCACATCACTTTAAAAAATGCTCTTGAACTATGTACTTTGTGTTTAACAAGAGTAGGGCTTCAGTAGTGGATATCAGATGCTATTGAATTTCTGTTCCTGAAGCTTTATGAAATTATGTTCAAAAGAACTTGAATTAAATTGAAACAGATGTGTCAGTCTTTAATTACGGTGTAACAAGTCATGCTACTGTAGGCTGGAGTGCACTGTTTGATAAGCCTTTATATGGTAACAGGTCATGCAATTTCTAAATAATCAAAACACAACGTTCTGCTTTATACATGCCACTTTAGGTTTCCAATTGGGTTTAATTCATGCAGGCTATAATGTGTAATTAGTGTCATGTTGATGCCTTTGATGGCCTATGAAGTCTATAGAATATAAAGTTTATGCTCTGTTCTGAAGCTGAAACTGGAATAGTAGCCAAAATCCATTTCCGGAAGGGACAAATATCCAATTCAATCAGACAATGTTATCCAGGGGTTGAGGCACCGGAGTGGAAGCTAGATTACCTGCGTTCTATTCCAGGTTCTGCCAAGGAATTGATATTTGTTCCTCAGCAAGCCTCTTGTGCTTATTTTATACACAGGGAAAAGGGGTGTGACTGGAGTGGAGTGCAATGTAATGCTATGAATAATGAGATGTAACCATTTTATGAATTGTGTATATGACCTGGCCAATGAGTGGAGGTTACTCTATACTGAAATTATAGGATTTCCCTCGGTGAATGCCTTGATCTAGCAAGAGAGGGCTCTGCAAAGAACAAACAGGGAAGCAATACAATGACTTCTCACATAAGAACATCTAGGTAGACACTTGAGAGTGGGGGCTTCGGAGATCATGTATCTAGTCTCCAACACACTGTAAGCCTTGTTTTGCCCAAATTGGGAGCTGACAGATCAAAAGCACTATAGTTAGCGTCCTGATTTCTGGGAAGATGGCAGTAGGAAGTGGGGGAATGGGCTGGGTTGCCAGGATGTTATCAGTAAGGTCTAACAGAGAGACAAGCCAACAGAGGCTCCACAGAAGGAGTCGAAAGAAATTGGGCCTTTCAAGATCCCAGGAATGGTATGTGTTGGGGAAAAGCTAAATGCACGTACGGTGCATGGTGTGTTTCAGGTATTTTGTCTCTGAAATGCTTTAATGTTAAATAATATGTTGCTTTAAGGAGGTTTTCATCACTGATTATCATTATCATTGCCCCAGAGGGAATAGCACTGTAGCATCTGAGCTGAAGTCAGACCTGCTGAGGTAACTGATTATTGCCACGGGACTGCAGCTAGCGCCCAGTTGGAGGGGGAGAATTGCATGATACTGCTCTAGGCCTGAGACTTGTGGATGGGATGTACACAATGAGACCATGCAAGTCTGTGTGAATCTGATTTATGGTGGCTAGTATTTACTCAAGTGTTTTATCCAGGTATCTGTTTTACTAAACTTGGTTTGTTATCATTTAATTTCCATCGTTTCTCTTCAAAAACGTTTGGGCAGATATTAAATTCTGTTTCTGGTGATCTCTGATGTCCTGACTGATGAATACATAGATTTGTAATGGCCAGGACAGCCCTTGGAGGACTAATTACCCTATTTGTAATCACACAACCATGACTTCTGTTCAGATGTTGCGATGACGTGATTTAGGCTCGGTCAAGATTAACCTTCGGGAGAAGCCTGGTACAGCAGTCACAAGTCATAGCATGACTCTTTCATTTATGTTATTGGTGTGTACTACCAACTTAGATTCAGAGAGCCAGAGTCTATGTAAACTGAGTTCCACTGAAGTCAATGGAATTATAACTGATACAAACTAAGAATCTGGCCCAGAGTGTCTTGGAGTTGTGTTCGAGGGAACTGTTGATTTTAAACACAATGTTTCCCTAGTGAAGACAAAACCCTGTAAGATAAGATAATTTGAATCCCAGGTACCCATGCCTGCCTTTGAATACTGGTGCCTTATTCCTTCCACTGTAAATAAGCAGCTTTTTCAGTGCATTAATATATTTCCATCTGGAAGCTGTAGAATGGGGTGGCAAAGGATATCTCGCTGTTTGAGTGGCAGCTCTAGCAGCGTAAGCTGCTCCCAGGTTGGCAAGTACCCCCATCTTCAGTGACTGCATGAGCTTTGAGTTGGAATTTTATTGTGAGTCTTGTGATACCTGGTATGTGTTCCCAGGTGATGGAGTCAGAAGAATGCATGGGAATCTTGATTTCATTTGAACAATCTAAGTACATTTCTAGCTTTTTTGATTGTGGAGAAAAGCTTGCAAATGTGATCCAAGTGTGTACCCTGACGTCTCAGAAACCAGAAGACAAAGAAGGAATGCTGAATTTATTTAGCATTTCATGATTTGGGGAGGGGGTCCTGATGCATATTTTTCAAATGTTTGGGACGAGAAAACTGATTCTGTTATATTGCTACCTACATGTAGAAATAGTGTATCTTTTTTTTTTCTAATTACTGACATAATTCTGATGGGTAATGCTTTACCAGAGGTTTTGCTTTTAAAAATCCTATGAATGAAAAATGGAACAGAAGCAGAGGAAAGATAGTACTGTACCTTTTATTGCTCTTCCTGCAAATCAGAAGAGTAGCGTAGACAAAGTTTGTGAATCAAACTCTGATGAAGAATGAATTCATTCTAATATTCTGGTTAGTTCAAGTTGCTAGAGCATGGGAAGGAACAAAAAAGGATTCAAATCTGTTTAAAGAAACAAATCAAAGTATAAACATACTCCTACAATAAATATATCTTACAATATCCTGTAAAAGTCTTTAATGTTCCTGAAGTTAAAGTTCTTTCATTTCATCAGTTCTTTCACATTTTGCATGGTCCTGTAGCTGAAAAACATTCTTTTGTTAACATAACCTCAATGCTAAAGTAAACCGTGCCACAAAGCCCCTCGTTTTACTGTAGCTCAGGCAACAAACCCAGAACACACTAGCACTGATTTACCATGGTTCTAATCAGCATTTTGCACATGGAAAACTCACCATGTGTCTCAGAACCCTTTGACACTCATCTCTTTCTAATACAACTGCCTGTTTCTCCCTCTGCTGGTTTCAGAATAAACGCCTTGTCAAAAAAAGAATTAGATTTTGACAGCTTTTTTCCTATGGTTAATTGAGGTGATAGATACACTTGACATTTATCTAACCGCAGAAAAGAAGATTAAGACATATTTTTCTACATGCATTCTCTGTATTAGAGGAGGTCACTTTCCGGGGTCTTTTTAATATGCCTGTGCAATTAATAGTGGTGATAATTCCGCTTCATATCACAGCGTTTTTAAAGTTCTCTTTCAAACTGACAGATAAAACTCTCTCTTCTGTATATAGGGCTTGAATTTGACTAATCTTTTTCAAGTTCGCCCTCCAGGCCTTCCCCTTCTCACAGTCCTGAAAATTAATACTGGCTGAAAAATACAAAAGATAGTGTGTTAACTCACTTACTTCAAAGAAAATGAGAGAAAAGTCATATTTCAGATTTATTTAATTATTCCCACTAAATTTTTGAGGACATTCCCCTGAATTGTAACTCTTACAGTAATGCAATTAGAACGTTCCATGTGCTAAATGTCCCTTCGTATTGTGTAGTTGTTTCTGTTCCTTACAATGCAGAGTGGCTCTTTTGACTTTCTAAGAAGTTACAGTATGAGTGTTACAGTTCATATACACTCAGCTTATGTAATATAGTTATATAATTTCCTAAATACAGTTAATACATTTTTATAAGAGAAATTATACATTTATACAGATAACCTTTATAAGCAGAACTGTTAAAGATCAAAGCTGACAAACTTCCCTTTCAAGCCCTCGGAGAAAGCAAAAGTTCTCTAGGTCCCAAAATTACACAAATAAATCTTTGGGTTAAGCAGACCAGAACCTGCTATCTGGCTGATATTAATATTTTAAACTCCACTTTGATATACAGTCCTATAGTTTCTTTCTATAGAACTGTATTTTAATGAAAAATTGACATTTAATTCTAAGATGGGTGTTATATACTTTCCAGTTTTCAAGGTCTGACTTCAATAACATTCTCCACTTTTAAATTCTATTATACTCTTTGTGGTGTCTTTCATTTTGGTCCGGTGAAGGAGCCTGTACATTTTAGGATGTTGAAGTGTGCTTCCCCCAGGATATTCTGTCTTCAGAGAGTGTAGGAAAAGTGTGTGGTTCTTTAGTTCCCTGTGTAACAATCAATGTCAAAGCACGCAGTGCATAAAGAGCTCTGATTTTGGGGTAGTGTTCCTTTTTTTTTTTAAGGACCCCTCAGTGCAACAAAAATAAATCTATTAAGATTGGAGGTTGGGAACTTGCTGTTTGATTTAGCTGTGTCACAAGAGAGTGTGTAAGGGCAGTGTGGAGCATGGCTGTCCCATAATGCTGTGGGTAACCTAGTTAACCTTATCATGACCACTTTACTACAGAGGATATGACTTATAAATGCAGTACAAATTTGTTCTAGTTTTGAAGGGTTTGTAATGCACCCACTTGTTTATATTGAAAACTTGTTTTTGGTAAATGAAAAATTTTGGCAGCCATTTCCAAACATTTTCAATTTTGGGGGGGGGAAAACTGCTCTGTGTGGATTGCTCCCTGCCTGCTTGGAGTGGGAGGCAGATATCTCCTCAGCACTTTCCTGTACCCACTTCTATAGATGCTGTGTGAGGAGAGGAGATGGCCAAGGGTTGTGACACACATTAAACCACCCCATTCCCCAGCTCTCTACAGAGGTTTTTCAGAATGTAATACTACTGGAGGCTCTAATTTACATTTAAAAACGTGTCAATGTCTAAGGGCAAGTATCTTACTTTCACAATGCAGATTGTAACCCCTACATTGGATGATTGATATCATTCAGAAGTACTGAAGTACTGTAATGTTTTCCCACGTGAACACACTGCATGTGACCAGAGTCACAATAAGAGAGCAACAAGCATTGGAGAGACACAGATTTCAGCATCGATACATTGTCACTCAACTTTTTTCTTGTATCTTTCATTTTTAACTACTGTTAAGTTAATTTCACCTGTCCTGTGGAGTTTATAATCATTATTCATTAAGGCCGGGAGCCAAGAAAGCACTTAGGTGTATGCTTAGATTCATTCCTGTTCAGGATGGCACTTAAGCACATGTGTATGTCCCTTTTAATTTGAAAACTACTTAAGCACATGCTTAATTTTGAACATGAGCTTAACTGCTTTCTTGAACTGTGGCCTACAATTATGTCTTGCATTAAGACCTGATCCTGCCAACCATTAACATTGAGTATAGTGCCTGCTACTATGAGAAGTCCCATTGAAGTCAAACTCTTGTTGGTTTCATGTTTCGGGTCCAAAATGTTTTTTAGCATGAAATGGGATGAGAGTTAATGGATAACTCTCAATAATAGACACTGTACGGTGTAGTAAGTGCTGGCAGGATTGGCCTCACAGGTGGTGTCTTCACTAGAAATGCTGCAGCTCTTCAATGTAAACACACATTACAGCAACAGGAGGGGTTCCCACATTGCTGTAAGCAATCCACCTTCTTGACAGGTGGTAGCGAGGTCAACAAAAGAATTCTAGCTGGTGCTGTCTACACTAGGGTTTAGGTTGGCTTAACTATGTTGCTCAGGGGGTAGATTTTTCACATCCCTGAGCAGCATAGCTGGGTTGATCTATCTTTTTAAAGTAGACCTGGCTTTAGATTGCAAATACTCAGATTGTAAGTACAGTAGTTTCCTTTACAGTGCAGATTGTTAGGGCTTGTTGACGCATACAGTTGTTCCTGATTAACTTCATCTGTAGATGCTCATATTCCAGAACAAACTCAACTTCTCTCACTTTGAAGAGGACAAGGCCTTCATGATCCAGAATAAGAGCATCCATACATAGCTGTTCTTGAATAACGCCATTATGCTTCAAATTCATATACGAGCTTAATTAGTATTAACTTTCAAGTGGAATCAAGTCTTAACTTGAATTCATCCTGTCTTGCCAGTAGACTATCATCCCATTTCATGCTCTCAAAAAAGCGTCTGACCTGAGAGATGAAATTAACAGGAGTTTGCCACTTAGCTGCTGGTCCCTGTTTCCATGGAAATGGAACTTCAAATCGGTGATAATATATGAAGATGTAAAATATAGATGTCATCTTCTCTTTTTTTTTTTTTTTTTTTTTTTTTTTTTTAAGAAAAAAAGAAACCCTCATGTTTTCTATGGAGAAAGGGGGCTGGATCAGCAATTCTGTTCGGCAGTTGATGGGCTGCTGGCAGTCAGTGGCTGAGACTGAGAGGTCTCATGGTGAGATTTCAGTTGCTGGCTGCCTGCTGAAACCTGAAAGTGAGGGCTTCATTATAATAATAAAGGAAACCCATATTAAACAATGATTTGCAAGGACAAAATAAGTTGTTTTAATACAATTCATTAACATACACTGACATATTTTGTAATAAATGCATTTACCTACGTTCTGTACTGATGTAATTTAGTTACAACACACATCCACGCTTCTGAAGTGATTGAAGGCATTTGGGCATACATTTTATGTCTCTTGATGCATCTGACCTATGAAGGGCAGTGGTTTTCAACCAGTGGTCCAGGGCCCCCTGGGGGGCCGCGAACAGGTTTCAGGGGGTCTGCCAAGCAGGGCTAGTGTTAGACTCACTGGGGACCAGAGCAGAAAGCCAAAGTCCCACCATGTGGGGCTGAAGCCCAGGGCCCTGAACCTGCCACCAGGGACTGAAGTTGAAGCCTGAGCAGGCTTTGCAGGACCCATTGTTGTGTGGGGCCCTGGGCAATAGCCTTTCTCACTACCTCCTAACGCCAGCTCTGGCTTTTATATGCAGAAAACAGTTGTGGCACAGCTGGGCTATAGAGTTTTTATAACATGTTGGGGGCTCAGAAAGAAAAAGAACAGGAGTACTTGTGGCACCTTAGAGACTAACAAATTTATTAGAGCATAAGCTTTCATGGACTACAGCCCACTTCTTCAGATGCATATAGAATGGAACATATATTGAGGAGATATATATACACACATACAGAGAGCATGAACAGGTGGGAGTTGTCTTACCAACTCTGAGAGGCCAATTAAGTAAGGGAAAAAAAACGTTTGAAGTGATAATCAAGCTAGCCCAGTACAGACAGGTTGATAAGAAGTGTGAGAATACTTACAAGGGGACATAGATTCAATGTTTGTAATGGCTCAGCCATTCCCAGTCCTTATTCAATCCTTTGTTGATTGTGTCTAGTTTGCATATCAATTCCAGCTCAGCAGTCTCTCGTTGGAGTCTGTTTTTGAAGTTTTTCTGTTGTAATATAGCCACCCGCAGGTCTGTCACTGAATGGCCAGACAGGTTAAAGTGTTCTCCCACTGGTTTTTGAGTATTTTGATTCCTGATGTCAGATTTGTGTCCATTAATTCTTTTGCGTAGAGACTGTCCGGTTTGGCCAATGTACATGGCAGAGGGGCATTGCTGGCACATGATGGCATATATCACATTGGTAGATGTGCAGGTGAACGAGCCCCTGATGGTATGGCTGATGTGATTAGGTCCTATGATGATGTCACTTGAATAGATACGTGCACAGAGTTGGCATCGGAGTTTGTTACAAGGATAGGTTCCTGGGTTAGTGGTTTTGTTCAGTGATGTGTGGTTGCTGGTGAGTATTTGCTTTAGGTTGGGGGGTTGTCTGTAAGCGAGGACAGGTCTGTCTCCCAAGATCTGTGAGAGTAAAGGATCATCTTTCAGGATAGGTTGTAGATCTCTGATGATGCGCTGGAGAGGTTTTAGTTGGGGGCTGAAGGTGACAGCTAGTGGTGTTCTGTTATTTTCTTTGTTGGGCCTGTCTTGTAGGAGGTGACTTCTGGGTACTCATCTGGCTCTGTCAATCTGTTTTTTCACTTCAGCAGGTGGGTATTGTAGTTTTAAGAATGCTTGATAGAGATCTTGTAGGTGCTTGTCTCTATCTGAGGGATTGGAGCAAATACGGTTATATCTTAGAGCTTGGCTGTAGACAATGGATCGTGTGGTGTGTCCTGGATGGAAGCTGGAGGCATGTAGGTAAGTGTAGCGGTCAGTAGGTTTCCGGTATAGGGTGGTATTTATGTGACCATCGCTTATTAGCACAGTAGTGTCCAGAAAATGAACCACTGTGTGGATTGATCTAGGCTGAGGTTGATGGTGGGATGGAAATTATTGAAATCATGGTGAAATTCCTCAAGGGCTTCTTTTCCATGGGTCCAGATGATGATGTAGATGTCATCAATGTAGCGCGAGTAGAGTAGGGGTCCATAACAGAACACCACTAGCTGTCACCTTCAGCTCCCAATCTGTATTTTTGCATATACAGACTAACACGGCTGCTACTCTGAAACCTGTCAGAAAGAAAAAGGTTGAGAACCCCTGATGTAGGGTATATGATGGGAAAAGCAGAAGTGGCAGCAAGGGGAGAAAAGGGGTGTTAATTTCCATTCTAGAAGGACTACTAGAGTATACACCTAACACACTAACCCAAGAACTGATACCCATCTTGATGACCAAAGGCTTCTCCTAGGTTATCTCTGGTTCCACTTGCACCATCAGGCATATGCCCGTTGTTAATTTTTGGTTTGGGGTTAGACTTTGGATGCATGAACAAGATTCCACCCTCCTTTAAAACAGATAAAAGTGATCTCAGGACTAAGCATCTAAGTGAACTAATGAGCTTGGAGCTCCTGGTTCCAGGGAACTTCAGCAAGACCTTGAGGTTACTAAACTCATCCATCTGACCAAGGCATAAATGACCTGGTAGAACATTGTCTCAAACTTAATCCAACAAACACAGAACTGATGACAGAAGGAAAGGAGAAACATCTCAAGGAACTCTAAGCAAGGACAGTATCAGCAGTTGTACAAAGCTGCAGTGTCATCTAGGTCTTTTCACTACTTCCAGAAACAGGTTACTATGTGGGTAAGGAATGTCCTTTACCAAATTCAGCCAGGAGGATCATGATCGCACCAGAATGGCTGAGACGGTGCTGGTTCTCAGATCTAATGAATGTCTCAATTAAATCTCCAATTCAATCGTCTCTTCAACCATATGTGAAATCCCCAAAACAAGAACAGATTTTCTATCCAGATCCACCTTCCTTGCACCTCGTGACATGGATGCTGGCTGGTTAACATCTGAGGTACAAAACACCTTTACCCACAGTATAGAGGTATCTACTCTTATTCAGTCAAGAGGAGAAGATTCACTGTCTGGGCTCAACATCATTCATAGTCTCCATTTAACCTCTAGGTATCTGACACCATTTAATACAGTCGTTCTTAAAAGAACTTTGGACTATCTGTGAGCTCCTTGAGAGGGTCCACCTAGTAGCCATTTTACTTTCCACCCTCCAGTTTAGGGGTATTCCACATTTTCACATCCTAAGACACACAGGCTCTTCATGTACTTAGCTATATCTCCTAGTCAGAAAGCCTCCCTCTCTGTGGGATCTAAACATTGTACCAACAGGTTTAATGGGTCCATGCTTTGAACTGCATGTTCTCTGTTCCATCCATTAAAACAGATTTTTTGGTAGCAAATAATATCTGCCAGAAGGTTAGAGAAGATAGAAGGTCTTGTGGCAAACCTCCACATATGTTTTTATTTTTCATAAAGACCAAGTAACCCTGAGACCTCACCCAAAGTTCTTCCTGAAGGTAGTCCATCTCAACCAAGTAATACATCTACCTGTTTTCTTTATGAAGCCATGTTGTAGCAAAGGAGAGGCTAAACTTCACACCCTAGATGTTCTTAGGGTATTCTCCTTCTATCTCAACAGGACTAAGCAATTCGGGCATCTCCCAGATTATTTGTGTTTTACAGGGGTATGGCCTAACCTTTCATCCTCTCAATGCAAATACTTTCTAACTGGATTTCTACATGAATTATGTTGTGCTATCAAATAGCCAACTTAGACTTGCCATTGAGAGAGGCCAATCCATGAGATGTCAGGCAACTTCTTTGAGAAATGTTCCAATACAGAGATGGAGGGCAGCTATTGGGGATCAGTGCATAGGTTTACTGAGCACTTCTCCATAGCAGAAACATCAAGATCTGTGGCTCATTTTGGTAGGGCTGTCCTACAATCATTATTTACGTAGACTTCTTGCATCCACCTCTGGTGATGTAGGTCACTGATTGTGAGTAACCAACAGTGGGATATATATGGACAAGCACTCAGAAAAATTACTTACAATAACTGTAGTCGTCAACATATTCCACAACCCACCCTCCTTCTTTGTTACTGTGGAGTCCCATAACACCTGAGTTCTGTGTTGGTTAATGAACTTATAATGGTTGGGACTGCTCCACCTTTGAAGCACAAGGGCACTCAGCACAGGTGTGGCCCCAGTGGGCACTGCTGTCCAAAAGAATCCAAACTTGAGTGCATATGGTGCATGTGCACCAACAGTGGAATGTATGTGGGCAACACATCTCAAAGAACTATTCTTATTGTATGGTAAGAAACACTTTTTCCTCCTGTGTGTGTTGGACAGATGTCCATCCCATCATGAGTCCTTTAAACAACGAATGAAATATAAAAAAAATGTGGTCCAGTTCTCTTGCATCACCAAAGGGATGGAAAGAAGTTGGATCTGGCCATCTGAAAATCTCCTTGCTGTTGCAGGAGCTCTCCGGTGCTGCGTAACTGGTCTCAGTTGGTTAGACAAGTGGGATGTGGCCAGAGCCTGTTGCATGCTGACTATGCTCCTCTATCATACGGTCCCTTAGAGATCATTGCCAACTGGCATAAATTAGACAAGATTGATTCTGTAGGATTAACCGAATGAATCCAGCCTTTAATACGACTTTCTGAACATGAAGTATGCTATTTAGGAGCTGAATTTAGCAGCCTTAAGGCTGCTGTGTACACTGTATACATAACCCTGAAGCTTCTTGAAATGAAATTGAAGGGAGTCAGAGGGAAGCTCTGTATAAAGAGTTTGGGAAGGAGTTGAGCGGGATCAGAAGTACAATGGTGGTTCTTGTATTCAGCAGCATAGAACGGCTGCAAGAGAGTTGGAGCCTTCCTATGAGCTTAAAAGCTGTTATTTCTGAAGAGGTAGATTTGGCAAATGAAGAGATTTTAGAAATAAGAGATGATCTCATGAAAGATCTAGGATAGAAGGAAAACAGGAGGCTAACACTTTATAAGGCTTGTAGGCATTTTAGTTGCCCACGGCGGAGTATAATTTGTCAAAAGGAATAGTAGTAGGATTTGTGGCCAAACTGAGATAAAGGATTGAAACCCTTAATGTTGAGGGCTCATAAAGGTCCCATCTTGCTCCTATATAAGTCCATATGTCTCAGTTACAGGGAAAACTACACCATAGGCTCTCTCATGCCTCTTGAGGGCACCTCAGGTGATGGGCTGCAGGAAGTGGCGCAGGCTGAGGGATGTGCTGGCTGCCACTTCCTGCCGCCCCCATTGGCCTGGAGTGGTGAACCGCGGCCAGTGGGAGCCACAATCAGCCGAACCTGCGGACACAGCAGGTAAACAAACCGCCCGGCCCGCCAGGGTGCTGATCCCTGGTCTATGTACATGTTTCCCTTTACCTAACCTTTAATCTCTCCCTGCAAACATGTACGTTTCATTTAGCCCAATCACTTCGATCTCTGAGTTGTGAGAAGCAGACTGCCCTTGCCTACAGTGTGTCCTTGCCAGCCTGTCAGCTCTCATTGGCTCTCTGGGCAGCCCCTCCACCTCCTCTTCATTAGACCAGCATCTTTAATGTTTAATGTTTAGGATCCTCTTTGATCCAAGGTTTAGCCTGCGGGTATGTCTACATAGAGATGTTAATTTGTAGCTCAGGTAAACATACCTGAAAAAGGGCAAATATAGTGCCCATCTATAAAAAGGGAAATAAAAACAACCCAGGAAACTACAGACCAGTTAGTTTAACTTCTGTGCCAGGGAAGATAATGGAGCAAGTAATTAAGGAAATCATCTGCAAACACTTGGAAGGTGGTAAGGTGATAGGGAACAGCCAGCATGGATTTGTGAAGAACAAATCACGTCAAACCAATCTGATAGCTTTCTTTGATAGGATAACGAGCCTTGTGGATAAGGGTGAAGCTGTGGATGTGGTATACCTAGACTTTAGTAATGATATTCTTATTGATAAACTAGGCAAATACAATTTAGATGGGGCTACTATGAGGTGGGTGCATAACTGGCTGGATAACCGTACTCAGAGAGTTGTTATTAATGGTTCCCAATCCTGCTGGAAAGTCATAATGAGTGGGGTACCGCAGGGGTCTGTTTTGGGACCGGCGCTGTTCAATATCTTCATCAATGACTTAGATATTGGCATAGAAAGTACGCTTATTAAGTTTGCGGATGATACCAAACTGGGAGGGATTGCAACTGCTTTGGAGGACAAGATCATAATTCAAAATGATCTGGACAAATTGGAGAAATGGTCTGAGTTAAACAGGATGAAGTTTAACAAAGACAAATGCAAAGTGCTCCACTTAGGAAGGAAAAATCAGTTTCACACATACAGAATGGGAAGAGACTGTCTAGGAAGGAGTACGTCAGAAAGGGATCTAGGGGTTATAGTGGACCACAAGCTAAATATGAGTCAACAGTCTGATGCTGTTGCAAAAAAAGCAAACATGATTCTGGGATGTATTAACAGGTGTGTTGTGAGCAAGACACGAGAAGTCATTCTTCCGCTCTACTCTGCTCTGGTTAGGCCTCAGCTGGAGTATTGTGTCCAGTTCTGGGCACTACATTTTAAAAAAGATGTGGAGAAATTGGAAAGGGTCCAGAGAAGAGCAACAAGAATGATTAAAGGTCTTGAGAACATGACCTATGAAGGAAGACTGAAAGAATTGGGTTTGTTTAGTTTGGAAAAGAGAAGACTGAGAGGGAACATGATAGCAGTTTTCAGGTATTTAAAAGGGTGTCATAAGGAGGAGGGAGAAAACTTGTTCACCTTAGCTCTAAGGATAGAAGCAGAAGCAATGGGTTTAAATTGCAGCAAGGGAGGTCTAGGTTGGACATTAGGAAAAAGTTCCTAACTGTCAGAGTGGTTAAACACTGGAATAAATTGCCTAGGGAGGTTGTGGAATCTCCATCTCTGGAGATATTTAAGAGTAGGTTAGATAAATGTCTATCAGGGATGGTCTAGACAGTATTTGGCCCTGCTATGCGGGCAGGGGACTGGACTCGATGACCTCCCGAGGTCCCTTCCAGTCCTAGAATCTATGAATCTATGAATCTATACCAACACTTGCTCTGATTGAGCTAGTGTACTAAAAATAGCAGCACAGCGACAGTAGCACTAAGGGGCGGAGAGGCTAGCCACCCAAATGTGTACCTTGGGCTTCAGAAGGGATCGTACTCAGGCCAGCTACATCCTCCCACCACTTGTGCCACTGCAGCTATGCTGCTAATTTTAGTTTGTTAGTTTGATCAGAGCTAGTGAGGTTATGTCTACCCAAACTGGAAATTACACTGTCCAGCTCCATTGCAGACATACTCCTGTGTCATTGTCTTGTCTTTGTTGCTTGGTTTGCTTAACAACCCCTTTGACTTAACTTTATGCCTTCAAGCAGGAGAATATCACACAGGTAAGCTGAGGGGCATATGATACTTAAGGAAGTTATGTGTCTTTTTTTCTTTTTTAATCTCTATGCCATCTATGGCAATACTCCCATGAATTTAGATGAGATCAGGATATGGTTTGGAATGGTTACAAGCTAAAGCCTCCTGATTCAAATTAGACCATGGAAATAGAATTATTGGAGCATGATGATGCAGTTAAAAATAAAATAAAATGAGGTCTGACTATTGGGGTAGGAGACAGCCATCTCTTTATTTTTAATCTCTGTTCTCAGGGCCTTTAATTCCAAAATAAGTTAGACTAAAATGACCTTTAACTTCCTGCCTCAGTTTTCCCATTTGTAAAATTAAGACTACCTCTCATAGGTGGTGTGAGAGTTAATATTTGTAAAGGGACTTGAAGACTGGTATACACACAACCAACTTTGAGGGAGATTTTAATATTCCAGTCTAGTAATAACAGTAATACCTTGCTTTTCTCTAGTATCTTCTGAGGAGGACAGAGTGCTCAGCAAACACTACGTCTCTGCCACTGTCACACACAGGTAAATTGAGGCACAGAGCACTGAAGTGACTTGGTCGAGGACACATGGTAAGTCTGTAGCAAAGCCTCAAATCATGGCTTCCAGGCCCAGATTAACCAGTGTGTGCTTGGTCATTTGCAAAGGTCTTGATCTCGATCTCGGGTCGTGGTGGTGCTCCCTGACCTCTAGGAAAAACTAAAACAAAAAAGCCTGTGCAGCACTGCACCTCCGTGTTTCAGGTCACAACGCCACTCGCTTGAGTTTGGCTTGGCGGCTCCTCTGTCATAACAGAGAGATGGAGGGGTTTGGAGTGTTGAGGCAGCGTGATACCAGTGAGTGGCCAGGAAGGGCCTGCGGGGAGAGTGGAGGATGTTGTGGGTGGTGAGGTTGGGGCTGCAGTGGGTGGGATGTATATCAGGGCTCCAGAGATGTGTGAGGGAGCTGTCAGGATAAGTGGGGGGCTAATGGAGGGTTGGGAGGGGCATTCGGTGGTCTGTGTGGCATGGGGTATGGATGAGGTGGGGGCACTCTGGTGTCTAGTTAACGGAAGGCGGAGGCCACCCAAATTCTTATCAAAATGTAACATCTATGTATTTAGGAAAGGGTAAATGTTAGTAGCACACTTTCTTCTGGAAGAATGGTTGATGAATTTCCTACATTGGCTAAACACTCTGCAATACTTGGTACTGCAGTGCCATCTTTCTTGTTTATTAAGGCATGCTGGCAGATAAAGTAATGAAAGGCATAAAATCTTTATTGAAAAGCTCCATAATTTGATCACAAACAGCAGAATGATTTTGAATACCTTAGAAAGACAAGTTAACAGTGACTGATTTGAGAGCCTGATGTGGGTGACTGACAGCCATTTTAGAGAGTTAGTTTACTGCATCACAGCTTGTGCTTTGATAGCACTGATATGCTGAACTTCGGTTTTATTAGGATGATCATGTGCAGTGTATCATGGTGGTGGTGATCATAAATGATAAATTAAGCACATACAGCAAAGACAGCCATGTTTTAAAATTATTTTTGTAAAATTACTATCACTGATCAATAACCAAAAATAAATGGGTAGATTTTTTGATTTTTTTTTAAGGCCTGGAGGGATTACCAGGGTCACCTAGTCTGCCCTCCTGCATAACTCAGGCTATAAAACTTCATCCAGGAATTCTTTCATCAGGGCCAATAACTTGTGACTGAAATAGATTGTTCCTTTTAGAAATTATAATCCCCGTCACACACTGGTGGCTGTTGGCAGATTGAATAATCAACGTGAGCTAATATTTTGTAGAATAGCTTTTGCTTTGCATATCTTGCAAGTTTCTTATCGGAAGTATGATAATCTGGGAAATCAATACAGTTTATGAATTTGGTGGGAGATTATGAACACTGTGCATATCTTTATCAGACTGCAAACTCCATTTTGAAAGCACAGTCCTTTTGCCTTCTTTTTCCTTTCACCTCTGCACTGGACTGACATTCCCAGGGGGTAGTGGCACATAGCTAACAATAGTTCTTTTTTTAAATTGAAGTGGTTCACTGTTCAAATATGAACATCCTAGATAATAAATGGTATCCCACGCAGAAGAACTGGTTTGTAGTGGAGAGACCACCAGGTGATGAAGGCACCTGGTTAGAGGTCTGGGATCACCTGAGGAGGCTGATCAGGGAGTGGAAAGTTATAAAAGGCCAGGAGCTGATCTATTTGGGATCTTTGGCTGTTTTCACCAGCTCAGACCAAGCAAAGCCACTGAAGGAGCCTGATGAGGCAGGAGCCCGGGGAGACCCTCACTACGTGAACACAGAGATGGCTCTCCAAGGAGAGGGTAAGCTAGAGTGAGGGGCACTGCATTCAGGGTGTATGTTTTCTAAATGATCTGTACTCTCTCATACTATTAAGTAAAGAGGAAAGATGTTTTAGAATCCCATGCAAAGACTGTATGTGTTATACCTGTCATGTACCCTTAAAGAGTTAATCTGTGGATCTAGAGTACCCATATGGCTGGAGTTCTGGGACAGGGGGGTGTTTAATCCTATGGAGCAATCTGGGGGAGGTCAGAACTTGTGGTCCAACTCACCAGCCACTGGAACAAGGTTTCCGCTTTCAGGAGATGGTGCTAGATAGAAGATTTGAACCTCTAAGAGCATGCCTAGGACCCTACCTGGTCTAACACCTGGAGTCCATTCAGACTTTGGAGGCTTAAAGAGCATGGGGGTTACATGTTTGGATCCCCTCACAACAGTCTGGTGAGAGTCCAAGAGGGGGCATGTGACTAGATATGTGACAGCAAACAAGTGCTGATAGACACCACACAGAACTGTATACTTGCTGTCTTGCTTTCTAAGGTGGATCAACAGCTGAGAGTATCTTCCTTGTGAGTATGCTGCAGCCTCTGTAGTTCAGGAACCCAGAGTGAGACCAGGGATATAAAGTTTTTAAACCAGAGCTCTCTTTATTAGATACTTAACAAGATGGCACCCAGAGTGTGTCTGCATCGTGTGTGAGATTCCCCCCCCCCTTAAAATTATATATGATTAATTTTGAAGAGACAATACCACAATATGCTCCACTACCCAGGATCAGCTCACCGTTTCCCTGGTGAATGCTAGTTGGGCCCATGCTGCATAGTCCTGCTCATAACTCTTGCAGAACAACAGCATGTCTCAGAGGCACTGAGTCCTATCTCCTAACTGGCAGTTCCTAAAGGATCAGGACATTTATGTGCTCTGGGTGTTCATCCAAAAAAGCAAGACATGGTTTATTTTGGAGGTGTCTGTGCTGGTCAGTTCTGTCCACCACAACTTCCTGAAAACCTCCAGACCGCTCCAATAGCTTTCACCACATAGAGGTTCCCTCCATAGTCTCTTCTCATGAGCTGCCTCCACTTCATGGGGCCCGATCAAAAAAAGAGAGGCCTAGCACTCCTGTGTCACCTGGACTGGGTCTAATGAGCCAGCTGCCCAGAAACCATCATGGGATGCAAGTGCCAACATCCCGGGAACAGTAGAATGCTTTGAGCACTAGCTGGCAGTTATTAAAAATCTAAGTTGTGGTCTTGAAGTTGCTGCACAAAGTGTTGGTTTTCTGGGAGCAGAGAAGAAAGATGGGATTTTTTTTGTCCTAGCCAGCCAGCTACTCTCTAGCCTGATTTTTTTTTTTTGAAGCAAAACTGTTTATTTCAAAAATTGATATTGTCATTTTAATAACCCGAGCCTTTTGCAACTTAATTTCCTGTGTCCGATACCAATTCTTACTTAGAAAACAGGTTACTCAAGCTAGTCACGTCCACTGGGCTACTTTGAGGGGAATGCAGGCCTCTACGTTCCAGGATCCCTGGGTGTTTTATGCTTCCTGAGCGAAGTACAGCCACTGCCCCAATCTTGGGTCCCTGGGCACACACACAGTGCAAATCTGCAGTCTAACACTGCCTCCCTGAGAGCTGGAATCTGCTGCCCAACTCCCTAGCCCCTGGGCACAATGGTGACCCTTCAGACTGCCCTGCACTTAAATATATCATGTCCCAGCATCCCGCTCTGAAGGTGTGAAGCTTCTGGTTTACAGTTCAACTCTCTGGAGACATGCAGTAGTTGGAAACATTCAATACATAGTGACACGCTTTGGCCTTACTTTAATTTTTTCCATACACGGTGGTATTAAAACTGACCATTCATCTCCAGATGACTTCTTCATTCCATTTAATTGAGACAGTCTCCTTAATATCCCTGTGACCCAAGCAAACAAAAACCAAACCCCATAAAACTGAAAACCTACCACTTATACTCTCTCATACTCCTGGGATTTCAGGGACACTATTACATCTTTCCTCAAATTGGAGAATCTTTCTCTCTCTCTGTTGGCTGCTCAAGGTTTTGAGTACCAGATAGTGCTGACCACCAATTTTCCAGGGCCTTTTTTAACAGAAAACTGGGGTTTTGACCAAAATTGTGTGTGTGGAAAACACAATTTTTATTTGAAAATCTAAAAATGTTTTCTAATTTTCACCAGAAAACCAGTAAGTTTTATCATTGTCTTAGCATGGAGAGTTAAATCAGTTTAGTTTACCTCAGGGGATGACTAAATTAATGTTTATAGTAAACAATTTAAAACATGGATTTTTTTCTTAGTAACATTAAAAAAAAAAGCCAATGGGCCAAAGTCAGGCGTGAAGTAAGCACATGACTTCCTATTGACTTCACATGCATGAACCAGGTCCAAATTTGTTCTGTAATTGTGTTGTTCTCTTCTAATTGGCTTCAGTGGGAACTATTTACTTAAAGTCCCATATGCTGCCTTTAAAATGTACCCAATAATGTACAATGTGTTAGATACCAGCCATATAAAATATGTGATGAGCTGTTGTGTTGTGGAGCTACTTTTCATATATCCTTCTTTCTCCGTAGGAAAGGAAAAGGCAAAAGAGGGAAATTTTATGTCAGTCTCAAAAGGCAGACTTTACATAAAATAAAGTACTTAATTAAAACCTATTTTTTCTGCTGCCATCTAGAGGAGATGGATTATTTAATATCCTACTTAAAAGCACAGGAAATATCCATTGTAACACAGGCCAGCTATCTTCAAAAATCCCTTGAACATAAAGTGCCAATTGAAGAGCTGTAAGTGGCCTGTAGGCAATGCTATGCCTCCATGCAGTCACTGAGCTGTAGTAAGCTGCACTCTGTCCTGGGATTTGAGCAGTCTGCATGTTAACAGGAGCTCACTCCCTTTTGTTTTGATGTTTTGGTGGTTTCGTGATTGGTACCAATTTCCTGCAGCCAAAACATAAATTTGTCATAACTTTAAGCCTGTGAAAACTAATTGAAATAAATCAGCCATGACCACTCAGGGCCAATTGTGACAGTTAGAAAGGGGTAATGGAACATTATAATTAGCTGCCTTTATACGGGTGCTCACCTGAAATTTCTGCACAGATTTGGGCACACTGGGTTGCTTAAGTAAGTATTTGCACGCAAACTAGTGATATTTGATCCACCTCAGTGTCAAGTGCCTCCATAACTTAAATTTTTAAAGAAGCTGAGAGTCTCAAGTGGATTTCAGTCAGCGGTTGGATTCAGATTTTATTATCAGCAATGGGTCTATAATAAGCATGAACTGTCCTCTCAGATTAGCTATGCCTCAGCAGCTACCCGCTCCATTTCTCCCTCCTCCCCCTACCTTTTGCTGAAAATGGAAGAGGCCTTTTGCAGGCTTTGACTTGCTATTCAAGCTGGCTGCTAGGAGTCTAGATAGAACAAGGCAATACATGTGCCTGTCTTCACACAATATGATCAGTCTCTTACGCCTGACATTCCCCCTCCTCCCCCCCCCCGGACTGTAAATACCAACTAACAGTGGGTGTAGTGATAAATAGGCAAATGTGAAATTTAGCCAAACGATTGAGCTCTTCCATTAAAAACCTGTGGTATTTGTTCCATAAATATCAGCATGAACCGTAATAAGGCGTTTTAACTATAAAACCCCTTCCTTAAACAGTTGCACATATTCAATTTGTTTAGCAAAGATTACACTTTTAGCACACAATTTCATCTGCTTTAGTCTTACTGGAGAATTTAACAGCTTAGAACTAGACCGGCATGTAGAATTTTAAATGACTCATTTAATAGTCCAAAACCCATTTTCTTTGTCTAGATGTGTTTTATCTTCCGGTAGGTTAATTACTCCCATGATTAATCTCTGGTGAACAGTCAGGAGCTTATTATTAATTATCTGTTATGTGCATTATCAACTTCTTACACTGCTCATAAAGTATACTCACTAAACACTAAAATTAACAATTGGTATAATCAAAACTGATAAAAGCAGAAACAATATCCAGCTTCTGCAACAACTGTAACAGCAGTGACACGTTGAGTTCCTTAGTGCCAGAATCTGTACCAAGATTCTGAGCCATTGTGTGGTATAGGAGAACTTGATGTTGCTGAGGCAGTGAAATCCCTTTAAAATGATTAAATCAATAAATCTATGGGAAAGCGGGAGACTCTCCAAATGTCTTAATGCACTACATAGCAAATGACAGAAATTCTGATTTGAAATGGTATCTGTGTGTAGAACGTAATTTAGAACTTAACCTAACTTTGTAAGTTTTTTTTTTTTTAATAGCAAACTGTGATTCACTGAATATAAAGGGAGGTATCTCTGCTTAAGTGGATGATCATAAAGATCCTACATTAGAGAGGTAGCTATCATCAAAACCCTGCCTTTTCAAACTTTAGCTTGGTGAGAGCATACCTGGTAAAACTAGAGATGTCCTCCAGGCAGTATTTTATTTCTAGAACTTTTAAAGATCATTATGTAAAAAGAAAAATGTTGAGAACGAATATGTGGTAGTCTATGATCTCACGGTGTCATAAAACTTCTTTATGTAACACGAGTGGATATAATTTAAATACACCTCTGCCCCGATATAACACAAATTCGGATATAACGTGGTAAAGCAGTGCTCCAGGGGGGGCGGGGCTGCGCACTCCAGTGGATCAAAACAAGATCAATATAATGTGGTTTCACCTATAACACGGTAAGATTTTTTGGCTCCTGAGGACAGCGTTATATCACTTATTTTGCCTCTATGGGTTTCAATAGTTTGCAGTATGTAAATGATAAATTAGTAAATGTGGATCAGACTAAATTAAAAGATGCTGAATTGTTTTCATTTCAGTTAACTAACTCATAGTTAAAGCTATTTTTCACTTAGAAAAACAAATCCTAGTTTATGGAAAATAATTCTACAAGGAAAAACCATATTATCTAGATCAGGGGTTCTCAAACTGGGGGTTGGAAACCTTCAGTGGGTCGTGAGGTTGTACCTGGGGGGGTCATGAGGTGTCAGCCTCCACCCCAAACCCCACTTTACCATTTATAATGGTGTTAAATATATAAAAATGTGTTTTTAATTTATTAGGGAGGCCGCACTCAGAGGCTTGCTTTGTGAAAGGGGTCACCAGTTTGAGAACCACTGATCTAGAATGTAGGTTTATGCTAAATTACACATTTTTTAATATGTGAGAGATTTTCAACAGTTGATTAGTGGCTTTTGGGTTTTCAATTCCAACATCTTAGAAGCCTGATTTTCATAAAGTGCTCAGCACCCCGTCTAAAAACCAGACCTCTGTGAAGGGAGTACCAAGTATCAAGAGTTAGTTTTGAAAATCTCTGCCTGGAAGAAATATTGTAGATGTTCACCCTGCCTGTTTCCCATTGGTTAAACATTTAAGCGTAAATATAATTTATGGTTAAATGTTTAAAATGTCCTTTCTTCCCTAAACCCTCCCAACCCCCAAAACCAACAAAACAGCATATTCTGAAAAGTAAGATACATATTGGTTTTATTTTAAAGCAGATGCTAAGGAAAGAAAGCTCAAAAGCTTAGAAACAAGAATATCAAGGAAGAAAGCAACATTGGAATGTCATCTTTTAAAGCATAACAGAAACCAACCAAACAAAAATCCCCATGAAATGGTATGTTTCATCTGCATATTAAGACAGTTTCAACAATGAAAAGTCATGAGGCCTATACAATATTGGCAAAGCTTTGTATGTGGTTTTAAGACAATTATTGGTATTTTAAAATGTATTTGCTGCCAAGACATTCTGTATAGTACACTAAAGAGCCATTAGTCATTTATCACCCTAACGCGCTTGCTACTTCATAGTTCATATGTCTGCTAGGCTCAGATGGAAAGCTCTAGATCTGAATGTAGATATAAATCCTGTTCCATTAATTTTGATTTTGTTCTTTGAGCCTTTATTTTACTATTAAAAATGCATGACTAGGAAGGCTGCTGTTTCATCCTACAAACTGGAACAAGCCATTTTTATTTTAATTTCCAAATTAGCCAGTATTTCTTTTTTTGTTATTTTGTGTATGCTAATGGTCCTTAAGTGTGTGGGTTTTTTTGGAAAAGCAAGGCAGGCAAATAATTTAGAGTGCCATGCTTGTCTTGCTGAACTCTCCCTGGTTTACTGCATTATTAAATATTTCATAAATTATTCAGTGTCCTTTATATCAAAAAATACTTCTTGCAAACAGAACCAGATGAACAAATGGGTATTAAGTAAAACCCCCAGATAGAAATGAAGTGGCATTTTCCTCCCCTTTTCTCTATAAAGAGCCACCTCTCCTTTACTAACATCCCTGAAACACTGGAAGAAAAAAAATGGTGACAGAACTACATGAACCATTCACTTTGTGTGATGTTAAAACACCCCCTTTGCCAGCCAGCATCCGATACAGCGCGTTAAATTCACTGGAATTATAAGTATAGGATGCATGCCACTTCATCGCCGGATTTGTCAAGTGTCTAATTGCTTCAAGCAGATGAGGTTTCCCTGTATTTTCATCTTTTGGCAGGAATAAGTCACTTAATACATAAGGATCCTAGCTAGCTAAGGAGCAGCATGAGAATCTGCTGTAAGGTGGGGAAAAGGTTGCTTGGTAGAAGGGGGGGATGCAACACAGTAAATAACCTGTCCATAGATGGATGGATGTTTGAATCACATTACATCTTAAAACCAGAGAATAAATACTGCATGCACTTCGTCTATTCTCTTTAGTCCCAATCCTGCAACCATATAGGCATTTGAACAACTTTACTCAATCGAGCGGTCCCATCATTTTCACGAGGATTACTCTTCTGAGTAAAGTTCTTCTTGTGTGCAAATATTTGCTGATTCAGACCTTACAACATTGCTTGTATCTAAGAGGATTTTGGAAATGGGGAGGGGGGGAGGAAGTAAGAAATAGAATTCTAGTGCTTTTAACTGTGTATGTGTGTGTGTCGGGGGGTGCTTTGTGTAGACAAAAAGGGAAGGTTCCTTGTATGAGCACTTGTTCTGAATAGTGCGTGGTCAGATTAGCCATGCTGCACTGAGTAGTTTAAGGAGGTCTGGGAACCTTGCAATATTTACCACTCCTCCATCTTTCCATCCCCCCCCCAAACCCTCTGCACTCCCTCCTACCCAAGCAACAGTGAGCCGATGAACTAAAGAGCAGGGAAATAAGAAACGAAGGATGAATAGTGGCCCTTAAGTCTAGAAATGAAGATTTCTGAATGCATTATTGAGCTTCGTGCATCTGTGTGTTTCCATTTAAAATAATTGGAAATGTGTACGGGAATTGGAGGGTCTGGGGGGCAAGGGTTATTCTTCAGGTTTTAATACTGGATTTTGGTTTTTGTTACATTAGCTCTTTACATATGAAATAGACGGGTGGTTGAAAATTTCGATGTCTGATATGCAAAGAGCTGGAAAAGGAAGTCTCAGCTTATTAAAATTCTCTAGTGTCACTTTTTCCCTTTACAACATAGGTGTCTATTTTAGAAAGGGCTAATCTGCGATCTTTGTGGAAAGTATTTTATATTTTGGCTGCTCTGTAGTGTTACAATCTGAATTGTGCTATAGTTTCAAGCACACTTTTATAGATGTTGTGGTGTTTTTGCTTGAGGGAGCGGAGGGTTGATTTTAAAAAAAGCTGAAAATATGCAGGGTACTCCACCACGAGTGATCTTGTGAAAACTGCCAAAAGACAACATTTGCTATCAACAACATTTATATTTGTGGCAACAGAAAATGTAAATGAGGTATTGTCAAAACATTAAAAATTGTGCTGCTGTTCAACATATTAAAAATAAACATGACTGGCAAACAATGATCTTTTTAAACATACTGTTTATTTCCCTAACTATAGTTGCTCTTATCAACAAAGACCTTATTTACAAAGGCAAATATTTCTATTATTTAATGTTTGGTTGCAGTAAAGTCCACAGGCTGTGACCAGGAATGGGCTCCCATATGGCAGACAGTGTATAAATACACATGAAATCATAATTCCAGCCCTGGAAAGTTTACAATCTTAGAGTTTTAAGATTCTGTTGATTTATCCTGTAACTATCTAATCCTAACTACAGTCTGAATATACTAACTTTTCAATAAGCAGTTTAAGGGCTTTGCAAAATCATTGTGATTTGGGGTAATTTCCAGCAGAATACCATGTGAAAGCTATTAATAATTCACATTCATTTCCATGTGCTATCAATACTAGATTTAATATAAAACAATAACACAGCAAAAAGAATGGGGGTTGGGTGGGTAAGATTTTCAAAAATCCGCATCTAAAATAGTCCCAGAATATGGGTTTAGGAGTTTAAATAAGTGGCCTGATTTTCATAAGTGCAGAACAGTGGGAGATGTTCAATGCTCAGCATTTGTGAAAATAGTCCACTTATTTTATGCTGCTTAAGAGCCAAATTTGAGGCACTTATTTCTAAAAGTCTTGACCTCAATTTTGCTGATTCAGTTTTAAGTATTGCAGTAATCTCAGATCACTATACGCCTGATCCTACATTCTGTGGTTACCCCAAACTCACATCTGTTCCCGGTGATTTCCCACTGATTACAGTTTGGCTTTGTATTGCATCAGTGGGGCAAGTTAAGAGCACAATCATAGGAAGAGGGTAAGAGTTTCAACAATCAGGAGGAAGGAAAATCCATTTTCAAGTTTGTGCCTATTTTCAAGTCTGGGGCAGAATGCCTCATCTAGAACAATATACATCTGGAGTAACTCCAAATGAAATGGGAAAGGACCACTCACAGATGACCCAGAATCCCTGAGGTTTGGGGTGCTTACCGTAACCTTTACTGTGGTCAGGGGGAAACCCTAAATCCCAACAAGACACAGTGGTGGGTTATGGCCCAATTTATGTGTTATCACCTTAACATGACATTATTTTGTTAGTTTTTTTACCAATGAAGATAAGCCATGAAAAAAGCTTCTTCAATTATTTCCAGGCACTTCAATTCCATTTGGAATTCTTTTGCTTAGGGAGATAGATCTGTGGAGTGAGGAGTCTGGCTTCTGCAACATCAAAGCTCAAGAAATGTATGCTAGACATTTTTTATTTAATTGCACCAGGTCCTTAGTTAAAATCTTTCAGATCACATTGTCTTCTAGCTAAAGGGCATCTGAAAAAATTAAATTTCTGTCCTTTACTTTTCTAAGTTGAAAACAACATAATTGATTTATTTGCTCCCTGACTGAGTTGCTTCCAAAAATGGGTTGATTTGAAGAAATTATTAATCATTTGCAATTAGGGATTATAATGGAAATGCTGGAATATACTTTTAATATCCTTAAATATTAGCAAATGTTGCTGTAACTAAAATATTCTTGTGCTTTTTTTAATCCCAAATTTTCATTGTGTACCTTTACAATTAAGGTTCTATTGATTTACATTTAAAACAAAAAACATGTCTAAGCTTCCATAATAAAAACAATAGTTGAGAAATATTTCAACAAATCATGGGGCATATTTTTTTCATTGTATCTTGTGGTAGTTACACAAATGTAAGTACAGAATTTATTCTCTATTTTCTGTTTCAAAGTGTGAAAACAGGGTAATCTGGGAAGTTTTTTTTAAATAAGAGTTGAACCAGACCTTAGCAATATGTTTTTGCATGTTAATTAATTAAATCAGCAAAAGTAACAAGTTAATCTCATGATTGTGCTTTTATAGTGTATTAACAAATAACCCAATCCTGCAAGTGTTCCATGCTCAAAACATTTGACTTAATGGAAATTGTGCATAAAGAGTGCTTGAAGGATTGTATCCAATAATTGGTATGTGAACATTAATAATTGTACTTCTATATAAAAGTATACTCAATATGCTGAAATATACATGTAGTAATTCTTTTAGATTCAACAATGAGTTTAAAAGCCCCTACAAAAACCCTAAGTGCCCTAACAATTAATTAGATTTAAAATCTTAGGGCCCCATTCTTGCAAGTTGTTCTGGGTGTGCTACCCCCTGTGCCACCCCCCTGCGCACACATTGAATAACTTGCAGTATGAAGTCCATAATAACCACACAGCAGCATAAAAACGATCACATAGAGGAAAAATTGTTACAACATTGTATTTAAATTTTGTGTCTTAAAAAAAATCACTGATGTACTATTTATACTTGTCAAAACTAGTTAATATATAATGGAGTATTAAATTATTAGGTTCTCTTTGGGAGAGGGAATAAATCTCATGTATGTTTCTAGTGCTTATGAATTTCAGTTTTTTGCAGTTTAAATACTTCTCAATTTTCCCATGTGTTTCTAAAAGTGAGTCATTAATTTTGCATTGTCAACATTTTAGGAGTAACTGCAGTTGTGGTTCAAGGCAAATATGTTCAAGATTTTGTCACTTTCATTAATGGTATTAAAAGATGAAAAACCCAGGAATTGCCCGTTTGATGATTGATTAGTTTTAACTGTGTACCATTTTTATAGAAAAAATATCCACACTTTTAGTTAAATTTATTATTTGTTCCTCATCTGTCATTATTCCTTATTCTATAATCTTTTATTGTATGAGAACGGTTCTTGCACTATTGTTTCCTTAGTAGAAACCTCCCATTTTTATGTTCAGATCAGGGCCTAATGGGAATAAGAAAATAGCTTCAGGAATTTGTTCTAATTACATTATATCCGCATGAACACCAAAAGAATTTACCATGATTAATGTTGTTAAGGCATACTAGGGTCCGTAACAATGGTTTGAAACTTGTTTTACAGTGATCCAAATTTTTGATTTGGTCCTGCTTTGAACCAAGCTCCTATAATAATGCATGACATTGGAATACTTAAATTAGCATTTGTGTATTCAAGGAAATAAAAAGATAGTAATTTTAACTTCAGAATACTATCAGACATACCACAAATTAATAGTGACCAGTGACAATTCCATTTAGAGGCTGCTGGAATAAACTGGCTAAATTTTCTTTTTTTTTTTTTTTTCTGTTTTAGATTAATCTAAAGACAATTACTCTAGATTTACTCCTCTGTAAATAAGCAGAATTTGGCCCTTAAGGAAGTATTCTTTCTATGGCAGTCTATTCAAAGGAAAGGCAAAACAATCATATGTGGTACATTTGTAAAGGGATTGTCTTTAGATGCATCATGATCCACTAAACAAGAGAAGCCTAAGCACACTTCAGTATTGCCATTGTCATAAATAAATGCCTGTTAGCTACATATAATGCCAATTTCTGTTCTTGGGTGTGGGTGATGTGTATCTGGATTTACATCAATATAATTGATAGGATTGGGCTCATAAACATACTGTTCTTGATGCTCTGTGAAATGTGTAGACTTGTCTTCTCTCTCTCTCTGTACTTGTGTATATGTTTATCACAAATGACTAGTCAAGTGATATTTGAATTATAATAATGAAGAATTGTATTGAAATAGTATTCATAGCCAGATCAATAGCTGAAATCTTAAGATTTTGTCACACGTAACACCAATATGAGTAGAATTGTGTTTTTCCATTTTAGTACCATTGGGTGACAGCAGTTCTTCCCCTTCTTGTTAGGAAAACCTATTGAAGTCAAGAGAACATTAAGTACGTGCTTATGTGCTGTCCAGAATCAGGGTCTTCGTTTCCAACCCCACATTCCTTACTCAGGCAAAACTCCCATCAAAGTGAATTGGAATACTGCTTCAATAAGGACTGCAGGATTTGTCCCCAAATGCTTTTCTCTCACTTCTCACAAAGCAAATATGTAAGCAAGCATATGTTTAACTATAATGAATTAATTATTATGTAAGGTATTCTGCAAGGCAATGTTTCTAATAGATGTTCATAATCCGCTGAGTCCTAGCACTTAAATACTACCATGATTGGGTGGTTTGTTAATATATAGAAAAGTACTACTTCTCTGTATTGCAAGGTACTGTTCTACTGACAACAATCATGTATGTTACGTGTGTATTTCAATCTTTCTTTTAGTAGTCGTGTTCAGCCTTCTCATTCATTAGGGTGTGGTTTCACCTGATGGCTGAGTTGATCTATTTTTGTACATCCTGTTTCTGTAAGACTCTAAAAGTAATAAGCTAGAGAGAGATTTTTATTATTCTTAACATTTGCTAATGCACATTTCCTTGTCTTGGAGAGTCACGGTCTGGTCCTACCAGCTGCCCTCTATATCCTTGTTGCTCATTTTAGAAGTGATAGGAATTTGCTGTACAGAAGATATTAAACATAACTCAGTTCCAGTCAGAATATGAACAGCAGCAGCATTTAAAAAAGAAATCTGATGAAGGAGTTGGAATCTATTAATCAATTAATCATGACGGGGCCATGACCGAATCTTAATATGAATGGTCTCCATCTTTGGTGAGATTTCTTATACTATACATTTTATTCTGTAAAGCAGGTGTGGGCAACTTTAAGGTAGTAGAGGACCATAGTACCCACTAAAACCTTTGGTTGGCCTGGCGTTGTGATGCATGGGAAAGGGGGGCTGGTTCTGCCCCAGGGGTTGGGATTTCAACAGAAGTTGGGAGTGCTCAGCCTCTTGCAGGGTTGAGACCCTAAAAAAAAAGGATTAACTCTGTCGTAAATTGCTCATATATGTTGGTATTGTATCATTAATCATGATGAACTCTTGACTGAATTTTAATGTGGAAGAGAAAGTTCCTTCTGTGAAGTGCATGATGTATGCCTCGTTGTGTGTTTAAAAAAAAATTACTATAAAAAGGCACTCTGACAATAAAGCTTTTTTTATTGTTATTGCTTTTGTCTAACACAGAAATAAATGGAGAGAGACTGTGATGACTAGTGCCTTTGTGTTGCCACTGTTTTTGTTTAATTAGCTGTTAAATGTACTCATGCCTTCCAACCCCCACAAATTAATAAAAACTGAGGTTGAACACACTCACAAGTCAAGCAACCCAGAGACTTTGTTCACCTTGCAAACTGTAATTTGATTCTTTTTATGCATGAGTGGTTTGTTATATGTGATAGAATTGGGAAGGTGCTGTACAGAGGCAACCATCTGAAAACCTACATCAGCCACTGAAGTGTAGACAAGAAACTGACTGTCCCTATTCTGGTTTCAACAGAAAGTTGCTGTCTAGACTGTTCAGGACAGGAACTGTGAAGGGTCATCTTTTTTTGCCTATGCTTATTTTAATGAAAAGAAAAATAAATTTCCATAGAAGGAAAGTTCCTTACTTGTGCCATGAAAAACCACGTTTGCAGGCTGAGATGGTAATGTTCTTATTTTTGAACTCTATACTTCAATGAAATAGGCTGTATTATATTGTATATCTTTATTCAAAAGATATACATATTTAAGTGAATGTGTATCTTGTGGTATGTTAGTATCAAACCTAAAACCTATCAAACTAATAGGAATTTGGAACTCTGAACTTCTCAGTCAAGTGAGATACAAATGTTTGTTTTACCTGGAAAGAAATACTCTGAGACATTGATTAATCCTACAAAATTATATTTAAATTGGGGATAGGATGAATAGTTTGCATATAGTAAGATGTCTTTTGCTTCGAACTATTTCTCCACCACTTGCAAGTTTGACTGTATTATCTTTGAATGTCTTCTATTCCTATACCTGTGGAATCAATCTGAGCTGAAACCCAATTGTGCTGGTCAGAAAATTGATGTAATCAAATTTTCATGAAAAATGAAGTTTTTCAGACATTTTCATGGTACGTTTTCCTCTCAGCTATTATAAGGAGTCAAAAAACTTCAATAAAATTAAATTTCAGAGAAATAAAAACTTAACAAATTTGCATGCATTCCCATCTTTCCGACTACCTTCTACTAAAGAAATTTGGGGGTGGGGGAATCCAGAGATTTAAAAGATCCTATTTTGTAGTGTGAGATTTGGGTCAAGGTATGTACTTGTAGGTGCTTAACAACCTCTCAACTCTGAGTTTCACCCAACACTAATGTAAGTAACAAAGGTTTTGTCACTAGCTGACATAAACAAGTAACTGTGAAACTTTAGGCCATTTCATGCTATTGATTTTTTTTAAATGAGCACTCTCCTTTATTATCAGTGGGAAGTTCTGCTCACAGATCTATAGCACAACGTGGACCTTTCATTTAGTGGGGGTTGCTAATTCCTTGGGTCACCCTGCTTGTGCCTAGGTAGTACGGTATACAAGGGACCAGTTTCTATAGTTCTTTTTAAGCAGAAATCTCATAGAATTCTTGCTTCAGTAGGGACTGCAGGGCTGATTTGGTTTAGTACTAAACTTTGTGCATTGATCTGACACACAGTATTGCCATCTCCGAGCATTTAGAAATCATAAATCCAGTCGCTAGCATGAGACTGGTTTAGAAAACAAGATTTTAAAATACACTTTTTTTTAATTTACCTTCTGCTTCTTGAGCTTCTAGGGTTCACATTTTCAAGCTGTTTCCTGAGGACCATGAGGGTTGAACAACTTAATTTTTATTAAGATGAAAGCTGAGATTCACCAGACTCAAGGAGCAAGGCGTTAAGAAAACATCAACCATTTTGAGAGAATGGTAAGAGTTGGCAGTACTGGTGTGCAAATGGGTGGGCGCACTTGGGAAAAGAAAGGGTAGACTGTGTAGCAACCTGCATGGAATTTGGAGGGAGGAACACAGGTTGCAAGAGGGAAGAGTCTGGAGGAGGCACCAGGAAGCCAGCTGGTGTGCACATGGCTAGAATACTAGCTGCAGTTGTGACATCTCTGTAAATAATTATTTTAGTAAACAATCAGTTTAGTTTTACAAGCATGGAGTGCTTTCATGTTATTATTACTCAGCAAGTGGTACATGAAAAAGACTGCAAGCAAAGGGGATTATTCACATGAGTTAAGCAAGATGGATTTGAGGGGCAGGCAGTGGTATTTCTCCTTCCTTCCCTTAAGAGGCTCCCCAGGAAGGAAGTAGCTATAATTTATGGCTGGGGCTGCTCAGGAGATGTGGGGGGTGACCTGATCATACCCCCTTCCCTAACTGGCAGATGCCAAGCAAGTCTTCATGTGTAAGAATGGGCCCATTTAAGCGAGTGCGTGACAAATTGCCATTCAGTTTGTATAAGAATAGTGCCATTTTGTGGCTACACATATTCACTCAATAGTGCTCTATAAACGAATACAAGTACTAAATAATCACATGGGTATTAGTGATCTTTCATTGGTGACATTGCATTCAATCCCTGAGTCCTATAATGCATGACACATCCATCTGGTAGCATATTGCTGAGTGCAGCCACCAGACGGCTATGTAGAGTGTACTTATAAAATAGTTATGGTTATACATATATGTTCTAGTTTCACTAGATAAAATACATGCCGTGAATCATTTTCATGTGACGGTTTCAAAAGCACTGTTTAAATGTAATGTAAACTGAGACGTGAAAAACATTGTTTTTATACCAAAGAGATTGTGAAGATCATAGAGATAAACAAATATGATATATCAGTGAGCACTAGTAGCTGCTACTTAGTAATCAAACACTGGAAAAAAGTGGTTTTGTCACATCCCTGCTTTTAAGGTGTACCTGTAGTTATTCCTGTTTACCCATTTCACCCACAGAGCTGAGAAATGGCTCCCTCTGAATTGTTACATTTCTATTTATAAAGAAGTAGCTTGAAAGTTGTGGTTAGGGGTGTGTGTGGGTGTCTGTTGGCTGGTGTGTCCACACCTCCAATTTGGGTAATGTATGTGGTTACCTAACTTGCCTTTGCGTGCATAAGGCTTTTGCATATTTAAAGCTTGGGTATTCAGGGATTATCTGTCGTGCTTGTTCTTTTTGTTCTGATCACGCAAGGAGAGGTTTTTAGGCAACATAACGAGAATAAGATTTCTTCCCCCTCCCCCGCCCCAAGCTTTACTAGTGCTGCACATCTTTACATCTTGCATACGGGGGGAAAATGTTCCCGGTTTACATGTGATTTTTTTTTTTTATTATGTCTGTATAGCACTCATGCAATAACACTCACAAAGCATTTAGCCTAAAGGTGCAATATTCCTTTACAATCATCCCTTGTCAATTAAACTGCAAGAGCCTTACAGAAAACCTTATCAAAGCCGGAACACAATTGTGAACAACAGTTAATACGAGAAAAGCAAAACTATTATAAAATACAAATAGAATTCAAGGGATACACGATCAGAAAATGTCTTATGGTGCACTGGTAAATTAGAATTTTATGTTTAAATATGTCTAAAATAGAAGAACTAATTTTTCTCTAGAAAAGCTACAGAAATGGAAAGAAACACAGACTAGTGTGTAGCAATATTTATGTGCATGAGTGATTCCTTAACTCTTCATTTCAGGTTTGCTGCTCCAGCTGTTTCTTCTAGTCTTCAAAATATTATATAATTACAGTACTTAAAAACTGCACATAGTCCATATCTGTAATCCTGTCAACCTTACTTTCAGGAGATTAGTAGCAAGTACTGAGTGATCAAACTGATTTGTATTGTATAAGAAGAAGAAAGTACTTCTCTTATAAACACAGCTTAATTAATTTGTAATTAGGCTACAATGCAGTTCCTGTTCTAATTATTCTATGCCTCTTGGTTTTTAATCAAGATAAGTTTAATTTATTTTTTTTCCAAATGAATCAAACTAAATTAAAAATACTACTCAGTTGTCTTTTTTCCTCCCCAATTGTTAAACTATTAATCCTATTTTAAGAAACAGCAGTGCTAATGGTGGTTGTTAGTAATTACTGTGTGTGTATTTTGATTCAGAAAAATCAGAGTTTTAGAGATTGATATCTCACCAGTGTTCTTTGTTGCAAATGGTTTGCAGATGAAGAGAACTGGGCTACTTCAGTCTATGGATTTAGTTCCCTTACTTATGTCACAAATTGAATAATAAACTTGGTTGTACAGCAATAATAAGCAAATATCCTTTAAAGATTATCCCCACTAGCTGCACTTGTCAAAATGTACTGTGAATTAAGGACTATTCAAGTTGTGATTGCAAATAAAATCCTGATGTGGTAAGGTTTGCTTTGAATTAATTTCTAAGAATTCAATAATTTTGGGTGTAAATATATACTTAATTTGGTTAGAGTCCACTTAATGGATTTGATGATTTTGCAGTAATTGAGATCCTAAAATCAAATATGTCTGTTTAAAATCTGTTACTTTTCTCAAGAAAATTGGATAACTTCTTTTAAGAAGGAGCATAATATATTAAATTAATTTATAAGTAAGTTTTGGCTTTTCACACGGCATTACATAGATATGCAAAAGTTAAGCATAAAGACCACTGAAATAAATGTTGCTCTATGCTCTGTAATGTCGGCATTAATAACAATTGCCTTTCTTCTGATTATAGAAAATGTGAGTGTCAAAATGTCAAAGCAGCGTCAACTGCAGCAAGTACTTTGTAACTCTGTGGATAACTAGATAAATTAGGTTAATTTGGATATTGTACCCTATGGTACTCAGTCCCACAGTTGTCTCAGATTCTCATTGTGAGTGTAACCTGGAATGATGCACTTCTGGCTGTAAAATATTGAACACATCAAATGTGAATATTTCTTCCACTTCAAAATAATGCCAAGGAAAATAGGAGTAATTCACTCCTCTTATTTTGTCTTCATTCCTTTCTCCTACTCTCTATATTGTTAAAAACGTTTTCGATTTGACACTTTGCATATATACCTAAAAATAATCACACTCTTATAAAATATTGACTTATAAAATATTTTATATCAACTTCAAATGTAAGGAAGAAATTATTGTTCCATTGCTTGGATAAAACTCTACAGCAGTTGGTTGCTTTATGTCGTACAGACTATGAAAAGCAAGGATTTGACTGAATCTCATTCTGGCCGAACCCTAAAGTGACCTAATGAAAAATGGCTTGAGTTCATGGTTTTGCTGCAGTACCACAAAAGGCATACTACTAGTGTTGTATTTTTAAAGAAACAAGAATTCTAGAGAATTTTATTTTATACACTGGTTGTATGTTGGCAGAATCATTTGATAAGTCGTAACTTGGGTGTCTGATTCCAATTCTCGTATATTGTAGAATTTGTCAGCTGAAATTATTTGCAACAAATAATATTTCAAAATGTTGGCTGGAAGATTTGATAAACTGTCTTTATGGTGTGATGCCAATGGAATACAATAATCTCCCATCTAGCAATGCAAAGTAGATTGTATTAATATGTTACGTGCTTGTTGCAGTTCAAGGTCACAAATAAAAACATGACATTTTTAAATACGAAAGCATGACACTTTGGTAGTTGTGTAACACAAAGGGGTCACCCTAATCTGTTCTGCATTTAAATATGGGTTCAAGTGAGATTAGCAATCCAGACAGTGCAAGAGAGATTTTCAAGTCCAAAAGTCAGAAAACGCACTGAGATAATAGGAAGGATGCAGAAAAACTTAGGGCTTGTCTGCACTTTCAGGTTTCGTTAACAAAACTCATGTCGACACCCAAAAGTCGACAAAACAAAAATTGCCCGAGGGTGTTCACACTTGCTTCCTCTGTCGACAGATCATGTCCACATTGGGGACACCATCATCAACAGGGTGAGCGATGCACTATGAATATGTAAAAGCTGATTGCTGTGCATCTTGGGATTCTCTGAGTTCTCCCACAGCCCCCTCAGCTGCAGAGAGCAGCATCATGAGTAGCTCTGTGATCTCTCCGCGCTGAGGAACGGCAAAGCAGCACAGCAGTCTGTCCCCCTCCCCCTGCAGCAGCAGTCTGCCTGCCGCTGTGTTCCTAGTGCCGGGCAGAACAGGAGCATTCCAATGATTTGCTCTTTGTTCCCCAAACTGAGCAGCACACAGATACTTCCTAGCACTTTGAAAAGGGAAGGGTGTATGCCTGTAGGGCAGCAGAGATCAAAACACTGAGCAGAGCAATCAGGGCAGGCATTGTGGGATACTGGCAGAAGCCAGTTCTGTCGACAAAACAATCAGCAGTGTCTACACTGGCTCTTCTTCCACAATAAAGGGAGGGGAAAAGACAAAAGTCTCTCGTAGGGGTGGAAGTTTTTTGTCGCCAAAACTGGGCATTTTTCATGATAAAAGTCCCACTGTAGTGTGTATGCTCTTGCTGTTTTGTCACCAAAAGGCAGTTTTTGGCGACAAAACTTGCCAATGTAGACAAGCCCTTAGATAGATAATTTGGAAATCCACTTCTCCTTAAAGTAATCGTTCTGCTTCACCAAGACAGTTTTGGACACATTTTTGGTCCCACTAATGGTGGAATTACAGACTGGCAGTTGGACTAGAAAAGCTATAAATCCTTGTTACAAAATCAAAAATAAAATACAAACAAAAGCTATCCTTGAAGTTTTAAAACATTAAAAAAAACCCAAACCTTGGGTTGATGAATTGTACCTCTTAAAGTAGTATAGGTCTGATTCTCTTCTATCTTACATTGAGGTGAATCAGGAGCAATTCTGACACATGCGGAGTAATAGCAGTGTGTAAAACTGAAATATGAAGGAGAACCAAACCCTATATTATCATTTAGTAGAGAATTGATCCCAGGTCTCCTGGATCCTAGGCGAGTGCCTTTCTCAGTGCCTATCTCAGCCATTCCAGTTTCTCAGGCACTTTCCCCAGAATGCTTGAAATGTCTTGGGCTTTCATTTCATCAACCATAAGGCTTAGTCGTTTAACTGCTGGAGATGTTCAGCATTATTTATGTGGAAAGTTTTCCAGCTGAAAAAATGTTTTTTACTTGAAATAAAAAAACGTTTAAGGGGAAAAAGGGAATTTTGATTTTTCTCTTCCCCCTCCCCCCACAGGAAATGTTGAAATGGCACTTTACATTTTGACATAAAATGTATTTTTGTTTCATTTTTTAAAATATTTTTAGTTGAAGCAAATGAATTTTTTTTCAAAATGTCAATTTAAACCAAAATTTTCTTTTTAAATCAGCTTGAAACTTCCTCCATGAAAAATTTGAATTTTTGATGAGATTTAATATTTCTACAAGATATAATGCTATATGGATTAGAACCTATTCTGTGTTGACCAAAACCAAAAAGTACGGTGGAATGAGTGCTCAGTGTGATTATCAATAGAATGGATAAAGAATTTTATCTCAGTATTTTTCAACAGAAATTGTGGCTTTCATGAAATGTATATTTTGAGGGAAAATGTCATTTTGTTCAACTATTTTTTTCAATTTTCTTGATGGAAAATTGAAACGAAATATTTTGGTTTTGGTCAGTTCAACAGTAATCTCTTTATTTAATTCATCTGCTGCTATACTTCAAGGGACCCATAGTTTAGGTAATTCACGCCCCCATAATCTCTAATGGACTGGACTGCATCTCCCATGAGGCACTGCATCTGCTCAGGCAAATGCAGATTAGGGTTGATGTGATCCAGAATAGAACACTTTTTGTTTTCAGTTGACAAACTAAAACATTTTGACATTGTGTTTCATTTTGATTGCTAATGTCAAAAGAAAACATTTTGACATTCCCAAATAGAAAATTTTAAAACTTTTCATTCCACAAGAAGTTTTGGTACTTTCATGTCTTGTTTCATTTTGGGAGGAAAATTAAATGTCAAAATTATTAGTGTTTTCCCTAGAATGGAATTTTTTTTATCAGCTCTAAAGAACAGAGCTTGAGGTGAAGAGCAAAGTCAAACAAGTGTGCGTTCTATCAGAGCTATTCTTTTACTCAGTGAATGTTACTGATGTTACTTGATTGTTTCATGATAAACTCATTCAGCATAGTAAATTACTAGGGGGGAAAAATCCTCCACTCCAAGAAACATATCATGTTTTGCTGTCAAGTTGGCAAGCTGGCTTTAGTAGTGCCAGTATTCATTTTTAAAAAATGGTCAAATTGAGGTGGGGAAGTAGGTCGTGCTACCTTCCCAAACTGCCCACAAAATAAGATTTACCCATTGCAGTTGCCGAAATGAGTCATTGCTCACAATCGATGGCAGAGATGTTGAAAATATGATTGTGTGTTTGCTCCCTGAGTTCCTCTGGGTTTTTTGAGCTTGGCTTCCCATCAGTGGGGGCTCAATTGGCCCACTGGCTCTGATACGCTCCTTAGACTTGGACTCTTCTAGAAGGGCGGGGGGGGAATTAGCCACCAAAATGTGTCTCCAGAATGAGATGTCAATCACTGTAGATTGTGCACCAATTGTGCTTTCGTTAACAGTGTTGATATTTAAATTACCTTTGCTAGGCATCTGAGTTAACCCCCATTCTGAATTATGGAGTAGTTCACACTACTCAGAGCTCAGGCAGATGCTGTGTGAGTTGCACTCAGTTCACAATCTTAAGTTTATATTACAACCATAATACCTAGAGATTTAGGCATTGATCCTGCAGGGTGCTGAACACTCTGACCATGCATACCTAAACACGAAAGTCAATGGGACTACACACACATAGGAATGTATTTGCACACATTGCTGAATCAGGCTAGAGTGCTTAGTGCCTTGTAGGGTTGAACATCCCTTCCCCTCCCCTCCCTCACCTTTTTAAAACATGCAATTGGAGATTCTAGAACACAAGACGGCAACATGGTAGAGGTGCTAGTATATTGTACCAGCACATACTGGTCGATCCAAGCCCTGAAAAGAGTGCCCTTCTGTCATTTGTATGTTTTTTTCACAAACCTAAAAAATGTTGCTACAAAAATATCTCCTTTTTATGTTTTGAAACTATGATAATCTGCACCCTACAAAAGAGGAAAGCTGTTTCTCATGATTCTACCCAACCCTGTCCAGAACCACTGAGCCCCTGTAGCACAGAGGGCTTACACTTTAGGAGTTAGGTAGAGAAAGTTGCTCTTATCCCATTTTCTCTAGTTCCTGCTGTTCTTCAAATACATGAAACAAAATGGCAGTCTCTATCTCTTGCTCTTTTTTTTTTTAAATAACACACTTAATAATATAACCTTTAAGTTGAGTGTTGGGATCATGTCAGTGAAATCACAGTTTATAACCTAATAATCATTTAAAGGAGAGGAAAAGAATGTTTCTTGGCTTTGTCTAACCATTTATCTCAGCAGCACAGGCGATTATCAGGGAACAAACTCAGATCCAATTAACTTTATCACTTAATTAAAGACACATTTTAGGATTCATGTCTTTCTGGCCTGAACCGAGTTGAAACTACAACATGTAACTTCTGAAGAAGCTCATTAAGTCATACCTCTCCATTCATTATTTTGCACTACTTTGTACCATTCATTCCATTGTACATTGAGTTCTGTCAATAATGTGATGAATCAGGAGAGGACTATATTTTGCTGGGTTCTAGGGATTCACAAAAATGACTTCACCTAGCAAAAACTATAGTGTTTTGTAAATTTTCCTTTCAGTTGAATTATTTTCTGACTGGAGAAAGAAGAGGGAAAATCTGGTTAGAGAATCTTGCCTCATTCTTTAAAATCTTCAACCACCTTCACTATTTTAAAAATAATTAACCTTCCAGTTTTTCAAATATTCTTAAATGTTAGTTGTGAATGTTACATGATCAAGAAACTATGATCCAGTGTTCTGCAGCCTTTTTTTTTTCTTATGTATTGCATATTTACAAAAGAAATAGGAATTGCTGGGATTGACTGATTTCATGTTAAGGTATTTCATCAAGCATTGCCTTTGTCTTTTAGTTGTGATTGGAACAACTCAAATGCTCAAATAGAATATTCTGATGGGATACTGAGTTTGGCTTTTAGATTAACTTCTCATGAAAATTTGAAATGGATTCTCTTTCAGTGCCAACAATAAAGTCATGTTAACAAGTTCACTGGGTATCCTAAGAGAAATTCCTAATAAAAGAAGAATTTAGGATACTTTGTTGTTGTTTAGTGTAAACTAGGGACTAAATAGTGGCTCTACAGAAGTCAGTGAGAGCTTTGCTGTTGACTTCATTTGGTTTAGGATGTAGCCCTTCTACACCCCCTCCTTTATTTCCCATCTAACTCTGACTTTTTTAACTCAATACTGGAACTGTATGAAACTCTGTGGTTTCTGATTTCCGGAGTTGACGTTGTCATAGTTAGACTCAGGACTCACAGTTTGTCAGACCACTCTGTTTTATTAGCACAGCGCTCTGCTAATACATTCAGATAATGTGAGCCCCCATGCAAGACCCAAACAGTCTTATTTATACAGATAAAAGGGCACTAACTAAACAAAGGGACAAAGAGAGCAAAACTGTAAAATTTACCTGGGGCACAACATGCATATCCTACTTCCTTACTAACTCTTATCGATCTAAGGCTAATACTTCACCAATCACCCTTAAGTGGAGCAATTGTTCTATCTTAATGTCTGCTTTCCTGACACCTGGATCGCAGCATTTCTCATTTCTGCTTAAAGGCACATACAGCATTCTTTAATTCATTCTATTTCTTTAATATAATTTATTTCACTTTCACAAAGTGAACCTATTTAATTCTGATTCAAATTGGCTTGTTTTCCAGTTTCCCTTGGAAAAAGTTGAAAGCTTATTCAAATCCCCCATTCCATCGTGTGGTACTTAACAGAGAGATTGCTTGGTGAATGTTTACAACCTCATCTAACAAGCAGGGGTAGATGTGGGGCAAAGCCCCTGAAGCCATGGAAAGGAGGAGCTTTCCTTTTGCTTTTAGCTGATGAGAAAGAGCCATTCCCCCACGCCCCACATACCCATAACTTCAATTTCTTTGTATCAAGAGTGACTGGGGCACAGTGCATGTGACGTGTGAGTGCATGGATAAAAGGGAGGAGTTGGGGAGCAAGTGAGGGGATGGCAAACTGGGGTGACTGATTCATAGGGCAACTGGGGAAAATGATGATGGGGGAGAGATCAAGGAGTGCTGTGTATTTTCTTCACACCTTCAAAGGGAGGCGCCTGACTCTGTCATGTTCATCTGCCTGCCCTGCTGCCCCTACGGCAGTTATTTTACCTGGCTTAAAAAAAGGATGCAAGCTGGGTTTTGTTTTTGTTTTTAAAAGGCCCAGGATGTGCAAGAGAAGAGGGACTAGAAACAGTGAGAGTTGTTGGGAGGAGCGGGAGAGAACAAAAGGGCATGTGCTGAGGGGAGAGCTGCTCCCATTTGTCCTGGTAGATGATAATCTTGACTGTGGCCTGTTAATAATAGATGTATGGTACCACCCACAGGGATTCTCTTATTTGAAAATCAAAGCAATTAGAATTCATCCTAATTCTTGGTCCAGACAGACTTTGTACTTAGGGGAAGTTTGGATTTGAGCTTGGATGACGCAAGCCTGTTGTTCACCACAACTGTGTGCCCTATTCCTTTGCTCACAACAGGGGCGGCTCTATGTTTTTTACCTCCCCAAGCATGGCAGGCAGGCGGCTTTCAGTGCCGCACCATCGGCGTCCCCGCTGCCAAATTGCCGCTGAAGCCGCGGGACCGGCGGACCTCCCGCAGACACACCACCGAAAGCCACCTGCCTGCCGCCCTCACAGTGACCAGCAGGCCACCCCCCACGGCTTGCCGCCCCAGGCACGTGCTTGCTGCGCTGGTGCGTGGAGCCGCCCTGGCTCACAAAACAGTTTGAGTATAAAGAGGGCAAGAGAAACAGAATAGAGTGGAAATTGGGATGAAGGAATGTGAGGTTACTAAAAAAGGAGAGTGGATGGTATGAGGCAGGCACACAAAGCCATCAGCATAGGGACAGAAGAAGAGCTTTAACAGTGAGGCGACTGGACCTTTGGTAGCAGTATTGGTCAAAATGAGAGAGACAAAAAGGATGAGTGTGTGCACTGCCCCTTGGAAGTGAAGAGACAGTTGCTTGGAGCATCTAGGCTGGAATAGATAATCAAATGCATAGCTGAACAATCATACCAAGGAGATTTGGCCACCCTAGAGAGGGGCCTATGATTTTTAAAGTTTAATTGTTGTGTTTTCATTGTTCTGTTTTTTCTCCTGATGTGTGAGAAACTCATCTCTTTAAGTAGATGAACATGTTTCAGTGTCCTTCTGAGTAGTTCCAGTTAATGAGTCTCCTGGCTGTCCTTCAAAATCCATGAGCTTGTTGGTTTAAAGAACTTTTTTTATTCACATACTCTTCTTAATCACTTTCTGTTGTTTTCTATCATAATTCAGAAAAAACACATTAATAAAAAAAACCTTAACCTCATTTTGCCTACTGCAGAGTTGGTGTGTTAATACGAAATATAAGACTGTCAGCTACATGAATGTACTAAACATCCTTACAGAATCAGACCACTATCAGGGTTCCCGCTGTTACAGAAAAACAATGACTCTCTTTTTAGTTTCTTATATTTTGGATTGTAACCTACAGTTCTTTAATTCATTCACTGTGGAAGCAAGGCAGCATTTTTAGAAGGATGTACTGTTAAATAAAAGGAATGACTAAACCAATGGTAAGGTCCATGTGTAACCAATTAAATTATCCATGATTTAGACTGTGTTCTCACGTTTTACACAGTAAAATGTCTATTGTTAGACATGCAATGTAATCAACAGGTTCCCAAATTTGTAATAAGGTTCTTCATAAGGTTCTTCTTATTGTTTGCACAGCTGCCAGATGGTGCAGGGCATATCCCATTTCACCACATTATTATTATTTCTGTCTAAAGGTTGATGAGTGCTACAAGCAGTATGGAATTTTTCACACTTTATGCTCATTTGTGAGTTTGATCCATGTGTAATGCAGATTGAACTTCTGAAAAGCTCCAGACTGTGTGAAAAGTTCTTGTACATTATTTTATGAAGAGTGTAAGTTCTCCGGGGCAGGGATGCTATCTTCAAATCTGTCAGTAAAGCGCCTAGCACATTAGTAATCTCACTAGCCTCTCTCTTATCCTTATCTACAAATGCTGTCGGCAGTTCTTTCTCACAAGTTCCATTCTTTACCCTCTCCAATCTGGCTTCTGCCTTCTATACTCCACTGAAACTGCCCTCACTCTACTGAAACTAGCCACCTTCTGTCCAGATCTCAGGGTCTCATCTTTCTTGACCTTTTGGCAACTTTTGACACTATAGTAGACACTTGTTTGCAGCAATGCCTTATAAAAGCAAACACCACTTACGAGCAACGTTTCTTCTGAGAACACTTTCCTTACCATGAATTGCCCACTCAGTACCAGCAACATAGCTGCTGCATAAGAGCAACATTTGTGACATCCTCTGCCTCCTTGCATCATTATTTTGTGGCAAAACAGACCAAATGCCAAGAAGTCTCTCCCAGAAAGAAAAACTACAGATTATCTACAAAAACAACAAAGAGTCTGGTGGCACCTTAAAGACTAACAGATTTATTTGGGCATAAGCTTTCGTGAGTAAAAACCTCACTTCTTCGGATGCATGGAAGAAGTGAGGTTTTTACTCACGAAAGCTTATGCCCAAATAAATCTGTTAGTCTTTAAGGTGCCACCAGACTCTTTGTTGTTTTTGTAGATAATCTGTAGTTTTTCTTTCTGGGAGAGACTTCTTGGCATTTGGTCTGTTTTGCCACAAAATAATGATGCAAGGAGGCAGAGGATGTCACAAATGTTGCTCTTATGCAGCAGCTATGTTGCTGGTACTGAGTGGGCAATTCATGGTAAGGAAAGTGTTCTCAGAAGAAACGTTGCTCGTAAGTGGTGTTTGCTTTTATAAGGCATTGCTGCAAACAAGTGTCTACTATAGTGTCAAAAGTTGCCAAAAGGTCAAGANTGTTAGTCTTTAAGGTGCCACCAGACTCTTTGTTGTTTTTGTAGATACAGACTAACACGGCTACCTCCTGATACAGATTATCTGAGACTGTCAAATTTTGGGGACTGCTCAAAACCAAGTTGCATCAAGGGGGGTTGCATAGGTCAGCTGTATACAGAATGTGAAAGCAGAAGGATAAGCTTTTGGCTAAATACAAAGATGGACAGTTGAATAGCTGCCATAAGCATGGATGTGAAGGAAAAGCCCCTGATGCTGACCATGCTCTTTTTGTATGGTTCAAGGAGAAGGCAGCGCAGTGAGCTCTGCTTGCTGGACCTGCAATCGAGGAAAAAGCCCTTCAGCTTGCCACTTTGCTTGGATTGAATGATTTTGAGGCAAGTGATGGTTGATTTACCAGATGGAAGAAATGCTTCCGTGTCGCTTACAAAAAAGAACATGGTGAAAAACAGTCAGCGGACAGACCAGCTGAGCAGTGGCAGTGCGAAATACTTCCTCACATTCTTGAAAAGTTTTTCCTGGCTGACATCTACAATGCTGATGAAACAGCACTTTATCTGAAAGAGCTCTGTGACAGAGGACATGTGGGGGGCGGGGGTGTGTGCAGGGAATGAAAAGCTGGAAGGGAGGGAAAGCTTCAAAGGACAGAGTAAGTGTGCTCATCTGTGCCGAACGCCCACTGTTCATGATCGGGAAGTCAAAACAACCCAGATGCTTTCCAAAGGATTTCAGTAAACTTCCCCTCAATTATGTCAGTTCAATGAATGCCTGGATGACAGGTGAGATTTTCATCAACTAGCTAAAACAGTGGGATTGTCAGCTTCGCTTGCAGAACTGTAAGATATGCCTCTTGTGGGATAAGTGCTCTGCACACCCTCAAGGAGTGGTCCTCACTAACTTTCAGCCCAAATTCTTACCCCCACACTATATCTTTGATGCAATCTATGGGTCAAAGTGTGATTAAGAACCTAAAGAACCAAAGTGTAATTAAGAGCCAATCTAAAATCGCCAACTGGATTATTGTTCTTGATTTAGACCGGTGTTCCTGCTAATTTTTTCCACCCATGAGCGGAATGAATTTTGTTATGTGCAGCACCAATATCGAGGTAATATGCGGATGCGTGCCAGCACCTCCGTACTTTCACGGCAACCCTTATCCCACCAAGAGCTAGTACCTAGCTGGGTCTTAGGGAAGGTCTGTCTTCAGGTGATGTCTGCAGTAACTATCTGTTCATTCCTACAGCCTCCTTTCACAAGGATCAGTACGTGCTTTTCAAACTATATATAGAAATGCACCACTGAAATGCAGCCACCTCTCAGGAGGAGAGGAAAGTCAGTAGCCAGCTAGGCCAAGAGCACAGAGAGCACTGTGCAATAGTTTGGAAAGAGAAGGGGAATTTTGGATAGGAACAATCTTTTCCTCTTATGCAAAATGCTTGAGATATTAAATGTTCAGACAGGACTTCATCTGTAAAGGTCTCATCTGAATGTAAAATATAATACCACAATATTAGAAATGAAAGTAAATGTTTATTTTTATATCAGGACACTACGGGTAAAAGTAAATAAGAAAAACACTCAAATTCCCCTTACTACCATCCTCTTGTATTAACAATACAAAGCACTTTAAAAGTTCTATAGACTATTCAACCTTCATGTTGTTTAATTGTCCAAGCTGATCCAGTGTAAAAATATAAAGTAGCACAATCAAGTGCACCATCAGATTCTCATGCACACATACAATGTTCCAATGTCTCGGTTATCACAGTCAAACACACATATCACTGTAAATTTACACAGCACTTTACAAACACATGGGCTAAGGCAAACATTCACGTGACATGAAGTTTTCCCACTTCTTTCCATGAGGCCACTCACATAAGTAACAGCTACATGAGTAACACTTTGCAGGCTCCTAGATAAACCATATGTCTTCCTGCCCACAAAAAGCTTTGCAAAAACTGCTAGGGGAAGTTTTAGGCTTGGTCTACACTAAACCCCCAAATTGAACTAAGGTACGCAACTTCAGCTACATGAATAACGTAGCTGAAGTTCGAAGTACCTTAGTTTGAACTTACCTCGGTCCACACGCGGCAGGCAGGCTCCCCCGTCGACTCCGCGGTACTCCTCTCGCCGAGCTGGAGTACCGCAGTCGACGGCGAGCACTTCCGGGTTCGACTTATCGCGTCCAGACAAGACGCGATAAGTCGAACCCAGAAGTTCGATTGCCAGCCGCCGAACTAGCGGCTGGGTATAGACGTACCCTTAATCCACAACAGGGAATTGTTGTCATTGGAAATCAGATAAAAACAGTCACAAAAATATTTCTATTAAGTCCTAGTTTTGGTAATTTCCTTTTAAAACACAAATCAAAAAGCCAACAATATTTGTGCTTTTCATTTATAAATATCAAAATGTTCTACAAGGGAAGGTCAATATCATTATTCCCATCTGGAAAATGGGGAAACTGAGGCACAGTGTGGGGCAAGGGGGGATACAGAATAAACACCCCAACCTGTGGCCAGAGCAGATACATACCCTCTTCGCAGATGCTGTACCAGATCCTGTGATTCCTGCACACTGGTCTAATAACATTCCTTGCCATGCCCACTGGATACATGTAACCATGGACTTTTTCCATTCCTTGGCCCATTCCTTAAGTCCCTTTCTGTAGTGGCCTATTCATTGCTAGTGTGGAACCCAGTTCTGTCAGATGCAGGAGGGTAGTGTCTTCTGTGCACCCACGGAAATTACCCATTCACATGTAGTGTAACCACGGCAGTTCTGCTGTATTGGGGGACTTTCTGTGGCCATCTATGTTCCTGGGTGAATTTCAACAAAAGTGTGGCACAGCTGACATTAACCTTAAAGGGGGTTGCACATGGCAACAATCAGACCCTGTAGTTTTCCCAAGGCGAGCTCAACCAAAATAAACTTGTTTATCATCAGAATTTGTCTTCTCTTTGTCTTACCTAGAGACTGTTCCTTTGTAATCTATAAATGGGAAAGGCTCACTCCTTCAGGCTGATACTTAAAGCTTTCATGGAATGCTTAATATATGCTCTTACTTCTGAATTCAGAGCACAGTTCAAGTTGAGGGACAAAATGATATTGATCCAGTGACTAACCTCAAAGAAAATTTCTGCCAGCTGATCCAAGTAATGCAATGGTAAACCGGGGACAGTGAAATACTATTTTTGCCATTTTGAAAAGCATGAGGAAAAAATGTAGATAGTGTAATGGAGTAAAAAATTAAATGATAAGTAATGGCCAAGAATGATGTTTATAAGACCTTTAGATGAAGTTAAAATTTATCAACTGGTGTGGAGCTGCTAGAAGCATCTCTCTGGCAGACTCTGTTTTATTGAGGCATTATCCCCTGGCTATTCAGATGGTAACAAAACACATTTTGCTAATCAAGATACTGTGTTGACTGGGGGAGAGGAGGTGGGGCCGAGGGAGGGAGAGGCATCTCTCCCCCATAGCTCTGCACACCCCAAGCTCCCCCCCAAATCCCCATCACTGCCCCCCACTGCTCCCACCCACCCTACACATGCTTCATGCTCATCTCTGTGTGTGCCTGCTTGGCCCTGGATGGCCTCCTGAGAGGGAACACAGATGTAGACTCCAACACAGATGTTCAGACAGTCCTGAAAACTGTACATTTGCTAGACTGTGCTTATCTTGTTGCTGAGGCCTGGCAAGATGTAAAGTCAACAACAATTTCCAACTACTTCAGGAGATGGAAATTTGTTGAGCTAGTGGAAGGTGTGCAAGACGAGGATATTGAAGAGTTTAATGACCCCCTGAACAATGTTCTGCTTCCAGTCAACGTGGAAAAAGAGCACTTAATAGCAGCTGTAGATGAGGATTTGTTCATGTTCAGAGAGCTAACTGATAAGGAATTACTGAGTACTGCAACTGCTGCATGGCCTGAGAAATGAGGTTGTGTTGATTAAACATATCCTCATCAAGAGATTGAGACTGATTTTGATGAAGTTCCACCTCCGACGAATTCTGAGCCATTGAAGGCTTTGAACACACTTTGGTGCTTCAACAGCTAGCAGGACTTGGTGATAGGGTCTACAGGTCTCTTTGGGACACTGAATCCGATCTTCAAAACAAAATTGTGATTGAGAAGAAGCAGAGCAAATTAACAGAGTTCTTTCACCCAAAACGAGCGAGTTTTTTTCCATTCTTAATTTACAAGTGGATACCATATAAATAGAATACACTTTGATGTGGAATAATACTTAATTTAGGTTATAACAGTATTTATTTGCTTAGCAGATGTCCTTATCCAGGGTGACATATACTGCATACAATGTATTCCAGTGTAGTCCGAGTACAAAAAAATGTTTACAATAAGAGCAAGAGATTGAGTTTGTGGTAATGGTTGATGTTTGATCTTAAAATAAAAATAAAACTTGATACTTTTATAACATTAACTCAATTAATACCGCTTTCTTGATACAGCATGGTGGTGGGTTACAAATGTAGAATAGAGCATGTGTGTAAAATATATAATATGTATACTAGGGTAATACCGTAGCAATAATAAACATACAGCACATTGTTACAATTATAGATGGTTAGTGAATACTGTAGCTGTTCTATGCATCAGAAAAAGCAGGCTGCCTTTTGTCAGCCAACACTCCGCATAAGAGCAACGGCAGCTTAGGGGCTACAGAGCAAAAGGGCAACGCTATATTGCTACTAACGAGCATCTACAGTATTGGCAAATCTCTGCTTCTTGCAGTCCTGTTCTCTGTTGGCTTTCGTGGCTCATGCCTCTCTGATCACTCCTCCATTGTTTTGTTTGGTGGGTCATCCTCTTTCCCCTTGCCCCCACTTGTTACTATTTCTTAAAGCTCAGTCCTTGGTTCCCCTCTTCTTCTTTCTCTAGACACTCTTTCCAGGTGCTCATTCCTGCAAACACATGTAAACTTGTGGTCTGAGGTGCCAGAGGGAAGGCGCTCTCTGCCACTGTCTACAGGTGAACAAGAGGAATAGATTGAATGAGCTAGACTTCATTTGCATGTTGGTTACCCACTATCCCAGTGTGAACATTTCGGTTGTTTTGGTTACATTTTGGACACAGAGCTAATGAACAATTGTCCTTATTATGTGACTAAGAGACCATGCAACTGTACCTAATGGCCCTCAGTGAGGGTTTACTATCACCAAATCCTCACTCTTGCACAGCTGAATAGAGGAACTTGGATAAAAATCAGACAGACAGTACAGGGAAAGGATCTCTAATCTTCTGGTAAGGAGTGACTCCCTGGTGGCAAGGGCTCTGGTGGCAAGGGCTCTGCTGAAGGGTCTTATATGCCATTGAACCATTTCTATAGGTGACTCTTTGCTGAAGCCACAGAGTAGGCTGTAGGATCCTTACCAGGATTCACTCTATCTCCATTACAGCTGAAGTCACTATAGCTGACTAGGTGGTGGAACCTTGGATGACCAGATCAACATAGATGCTGTAATATGGAAAGAGATGGCAGCAAGGCATGTCTTCACAGAAGTCAGACATTATGCCCCCTCAGGGCTGGAGATGAACCCGACTGAGAGCACTCTGGGACTTTACTAACCAGTGATGTCAAGCCATGAATGGGATGGAGGAGGAGAAAAGGGGAAAGTGGCATTTTAAAGGGACATTTATTCCACCAGGTAGGGAAACTGAGATCAAGGGCTACTATCAGAGATACTGTCCAGGTGAATGTTAGCTACTTATTTGTATAAATATAGTGATTTATTAAGTGTGTTCCATGTTCCCTTAATAAAGTTTACTTTGTTGCATATAAATGCTTGTGAGAGGAAGTATAGCCTGTTAAGGGGAAGGTATTTAATTTCCCTCCCAGGTTTCTGGGTTGAGGCTCAAGCTGGTGCTGGGTTGCAAATTTAAAGAGAAACCCCTAGATATTGAACCCAGCTCTTTTTGATGCTGACAAAACCTGGCAGACAGCTTACATGCAATTTTGACTCCCATCTTTGTGACAACCACTCACAAATCTGCCTCTCTGCTAGAGCTGGTAAAAAAAAAAAATCCATTCCACAAGAGATTCCAGAATTCTGAAAAAAAGTGTTCCATTTCTGAAGAAAAAGTAGACTTTTTTCAAAATTTCCCGCAGAAGGGAAAAACGGAGAAGAATTCATTTTGAAATAATCAAAACATTTTGTTCCACAAAATTGCAAATTATCATTGAGCTTGGGGAGCCCAAGCACCAAAGCTGCTAGTTCTAACATGGTTCCAAGGCTCCTGGCCACCCCATCTGCCCTAATGAACTGCCAGGGAGCTGGAAGCCTAAAAGTTCTGGCCATGGCTGAGCTGGGAGACTGAGAACTTGGGAACCAAGGCCCCTGACTCGGAGGTAGGGAGTTTAAAGCCCTGAGACCCTGGTTTGAGCCATGGATTTGGAGCTTTCCTTTACTCTCTCTTCATGTAGCTGAAACTCTCATCCAAGCAGTCATGACTTCACATCTTGATTTACTACAGTTTCCTTCTCTCTAGCCTTGACTGCTGTGACCCTGCCTACATCGTTCAAAATGCTGCTACTAAAATAATGTTGCTGGCACATGACTCATCTTGCATCACCCTCTCTTTGCTTCTCTCCACTGGCTCTTCCTTCATCTCTGCGCATGGTCTCAGTCTGCATGTGTCTCTCATAAAACACAGGTAGGCTTTGATGGCCCAGGCAAGGGCTTGAGACAGGGACAGATAGGGGCCTGTGGTGAGCACTACAGGTCCAGGAACTATGGATTATGAATGGTTGAACACAGGTAGGGAGAGGACAGATGGTCTTGTGGTTAGGCCATTGGCCGGAACTTGAGATGTGCATTTCATTTCTGGTTATGTCACAGATTTCCTTTGCGACCTTAGGTAAAATACATAATCTCCCTTTGACTCTCCATATATATAATAGGAATAATTATATCTCCTTACTTTCAAGGGGTGTTGTGGAGTTGTTACATTGATGTTGGGGAGTCACTTGGGTACTATCGTGCTGAGCACCATAGAAAAGGCTAACCCATTCCTCCACCCCCTACTAATGTTTTAACTTTTCCGTTCTCTTGGAAATTTATTTCAAGTATTTCAGCCTGATAGAATTATCATGCTTTCTTGGCTCCCATCTACCAGCAATTCCACATGTAACCTCAATGGAACTCTTGCTAGATCTTTCAGTTCCTAACATTGCCTCTTAGGCTATTATGCGGTACTGTGGGAAAGCCGTCAAAACAGAATCAATTCACTCTTAACAGTGTTAATGTCTTTCCCAGCAAATAGCAATCAAATACATCCCCAATGTATGGTCTCACCTCAGAATGACAAATTCTCTCACATCTAAACCGACGGCAAAGCTTCTCTATCAGGAAACTTCCTCTCTTCCTTCTGTGTGAGCAAGCTCCTTTCTTCCAACCTGCAATCACAGAAAATATCCCCACTCTCTTCCTTGTCTCCCTTGAAATCAACACTTGCTTAGCAGAACGGGTTACCCCTCAGGTGTCCTGGGCTTGTTGGTTGTGGAGCCAGAGCCTGGATTGCAGTAGCAAACAACACAATGTTGAGAGTTTGGCCAGCTAAGTCCACTTAGCTAATGGAAAAGGAAATATACCAAAGCTATTAAAATTAGGTGCTCAGTAACTGCTTTTGAACATCCATATAATAATCCATTGAGGCCAACAGTGTTGGAAGCTATGTTTTGGCTTCCACTAAGCTCTAGCAAGGCAGAACAGCCGACTTTGTTATCTAAGTGTTGTACCTTCATTGCTTGAATTTAGCCATCCAGACTGAGGTATCCACCCTTCCAAAATTGCTGGGAGATTCAGAGGAGAGAACTGTGCCAGTGGGGCCTGGCAGGGACTCAAGGTGAGAATGAGTTGCGGCTGCCTCAGCTGCCAGCAGGTGATCGTGTCGCCAACTTCTGCTTCTTGTACAGATCAATGCCACAACATCCGTCCGGTACGGAGTAAATTACTTGATCTGCTTATTACCAGATTGGAAGAATTCTTCAGTTTTATGTAGATCATTTGCATCTCTGTCTACAGCATGTGTGTTCTGATGGCGCAAATGGATGTTTCCTACTATAACACAATTACTGTTTAGGGAAACCCTTTATTATTGTTGAATGCTTTCATCTCCAGTTATAAAGTGTTTGGGCCTGATTTGCAGCTGGGGTCAACTATCACAAGTCTATTGACTTTAGAGGAACTATGCTGACTTTCCAGGACTGCATCAGCTAAACCTTAGAGTGTGAAGTAGCCTCTGGTGTTACTTAATGTAAACCATTGGCATCCAAAAATGTTAATTCTCAACAAAATTGTTCATTTTTGTCAAATTGAACCCCTTCTCCACTGCTCCTCCCCCAAAACACCTTTCTTGCTCCCCCTTTCAGTAGCTAAAACCTACAACTCCAGCTGAAAAAGGTTTGATTGCTGAAAACTTTTAAAAACACTTTTCCATACATTCTTTTCTTTTGCTGTTTTCAGGTCAGGGAAATGTCCTTTTTCTACTGGGTGTGGGAATTAAAATCCTGAAGCCTGTGTACCAAACTTGCAATCTAGAGCTCATGGTGAACTCTGGAAATAGTTGCCCCAGATCTTAAGTCATTACTACTGTAAATGAATCAGTAGCAATAATACAAGTTATGCTATAGTGACAATACATAAAACACAGAAAGAATGTTCTTTAGTAACTGACTGCTGCTTTCTCTAGTTCTCTCTTCCAGCTAGTAACTTCTTTTAACTCCTCAATATTGTCCTGTTCTCATTCCTGAGGGGAGAGCACATTCAGACAAAGATTAATAAACTGATAAATCTTCATAGTAAACTGATAATATAGCTGCAACACTATGGGGTATATTATGCAGACCTAGTTATGCAAGTGCAGCCACTGGAATTGTGATGACTTTATACTTAGAATACCTCAATTGGTATCAGGTAGCTACAATCCTTACTGGGGTTGAGTGATCTAGCAGTAAGGTAAATATTAGTTTCATGTATAAAACATAAAAAAAATAAAACCATGGCAAATCACCTTCTGCTTTTCTAGAGAGCATCCTTAAAAGGGCACTGTGAAACAGAAGGCTCTGAATATGACCTATCTTAAAATGATTAATTTAGGGCCTGATTATTAAAATCGATGTGTCTTTCAGTTGACTTCAGACTGACTTTTAATCAGACCTTGGTGGGGAGAGTCCCTTCCCATAGACATTTGAAATAACTTTTTTTTTTTTTATTTCCATCACTCTGATGCTGAAAAATGAATTAATTAAAAATATCAGGCATAGCTAATGCATGACCCTTCCACATTTGTGGTGCTGCTGAAAAGGGAAAATGGGTCAACAAATCCCATACTGATAATATTGGCACATTGCTATGTGTTAATGATGCTTATCACATGTGTTTAAGTACCCCAAAGTCATATGTACGTCTGCCCTTTGGGTGAAATCCTGGCCCCATTGAAGTCGGTGAGAGTTTTGCAATTGACTTCACAAAGGGGCCAAGATGTCCCCCTATGAGTTATAAGGACATCCCAGAAGAGTTTGTCAAAGAGAACAGTACATAGGTACAAACCCAGATCATAATTTCAGTTAAACTGGTGTAAATCCAGTACAATTCTGAAGTTACTGAAGTTACTCACCTTATGCTGGTATAAGCGAGATGAGAATTTGGCCTATAGATATTAAAAAGAAAATGTTGGTTTTGAGTTTCTGAGAGAGAATTTCAAATAATAGAGCAGATAAGCAGAAAAATATCCAGAAAATGGAAAACTCAAAAAAGTAAAGAGGCTAGATTATGCAGAGGAGTGATTTTGGGGGGGACAGTGTTTCACCTCTATGTCACGGATTCAAATCAATAGTTTCCTAAAGTAGTTACCAGTGGATTGCTTTTTAGGTACCTATTTCTGGTGGGCAAGTACTGGCAGGAAGCTACTATTGTGTTTGATACTATTTGGCACCTGTGTTGGTAGTCTGAACCAGAGAGAATCCAGTGACTGAATGAATACAGAGAATGAGCCTGGAAATGATCCCTACTTTAAAAAAAAAAAATATAGAGAAGCAGCTGTAGGGCAGTTTGAGGAAGCTTGGCCTATCACTCTTCATCCTATGAGCTGTAGTTTGTAATGTCTGTGACATTCTATACCTTGGGGGAGCATCCTGTAACCCCCATATTCCTCATTTAAATATAATTGTCATATTGCATAGAAAGAAGGCTGTGTGAGGTATCGGGAAAGGTTATGATATGCTGAAAGTCACTATTCTATCTAAATATGTATATCATTAATACATATGAAGTTATGAGAATTTTGTTGTACGGTTATCACTAAAACATGCTGTGGGTTTGGAAAGGGCCCAGATACTAGCTCTCCAGAGGCAATGACAAGGGAGGTATCCAATACCCAAGTGGGTGCTGAACAGACATCACCAGTCATTGTCCAGCAGAAGAGTTACAACACAATGGCTCACTTGCATAAGGCCATACCAGGGGAATTGCTCAGCCTTCACTTCCCTGACTCAGCAATGTCCACCAGACATGCATGGACTTGTGTTCTCCAAGGACATGGACTAAGCGTATAAAACAGAACACAGGGGCACCATGCTTGCTTGGCTTTTCTCCTGCCTCCACCTATGCTGCAAGCAACAAGGACACTCAGAAGACTGAAGATTACAACAGAGGAGACTGGCCCAGGTTACAGGGGTGAAACCTGTATACTATGAACTGCAATATCCAATGGGGTGAGAAAAACTGCTTAATCGAGACGTTGCCCAGTCTAATAGGGTTGAAAGTTTAGACTGCGTGATTTTATTTTGTTTTATTTATTAAGCACTCTGACTTTTTGGTTATCACTTATAATCACATAAAATCTATCTTTTGTAGTTAATAAATTTGTTTAACTGTTTATCTTTACCAGTGAGTTTGCCCGAAGTGTTTGGTAAATCTGCTCGGGTTTACAAAGGCTGGTGTATATCCATTTTTCATCGATGAAGTGGTGAACCAATTAATCAATGTATATTAATTAGGTATTTAGACGGTCTATTCCTGAGGTACAGGCTGGGGTCTGGGGGGGATTTGGCTGATACCTTGCTCTGTGTGATTCATGAGTGGCTCTGGGAGCATTCATGCAATATAGCTGGGCGTGGGCTCCATATGAGTTTGTGCTGAGTGATAACAGTGCCCGGAGGGCTTGCTGCTTGTCACTAGCAAAGCATTGAGAGGGACAGCCCAGGCAGGAGAGTTACTGGAGCACAGTGGTCCCATAGTTCCAGGCTGCACCCCGGGGATCCTGTCACAGTGTCCCAAAGGACCCCTAATTTAGGCCCACTCTAAACTGCATTTTCCCTGTATTGTCAATTTGGCTCCTTTCACAAGCACTGAAAAGAAACATAATCAGCAGAAGAAAATATGTAATTAAGGACTGTCATTCAGCTCAATTGTAAAATTCACTTAATATAACCTGGATTAGAGATTCTGCCAAGTAACAATGTTTGTGCACTATATATGCTTAGTTAATGTGGATGCACAGTATTGAAAAACACACAGTTATAATCAATTACACTAATAGGCATATTTTATGCAGCATTAGCACTCAAGTGCACTCTCAAAAATTTGAATTGATTCATACCATTTTTTATTCCCTCCCAATCACAGACCTATATTAATTAATATATATTATATAAATAATATAAATAAAAATATCTTAGATTTTGTGAAACTAACAGGATGCTTTCTTCTGGATCAGGATCCAGGCATTGGTTTAGGATCAGAGAAAGGAAATATTGCTTGTGGGTATACTGGATTTTTTTTAAAAAGGTGTGTTTAGTTGAACACAGTTCGCTACAAAATTTAGTAGACCTGTTTGTTAATTACCTCCCCACCCTGGCGAGGGGCCTGGACAGACACTTACAAAAATGAACTTCAGTTTATGCCTCAACATCATTTCTTTGCTTTTTGCATATTCATTGTTACTTACAATTGAATCAATGTCCCCAGTCCTTGGTGCTTGCACCTCTAGCTACCTGAGTGCACTTTGTACTCTGATTTGCAGTTTACTTTGTGGACACAAATTGAGTCAACTAAAGGGTAATCAATGAACAAATGTGAAAACACAGTTTTGTAAATGTAATATAGTAGGGACTGATTCAGTAAGGTGCTGAGCACCTCTTGCAGGATACTAATGGACTAATGTCTTAATAAAGCTAATGAATTAAGGTGTGTGAGCAGCCCACAGACCTCATTCAGCACTTGACAAGATAGGATTCTTAATGAGTACTTTGAACATTACGAAGGAACACAAATATATTGGATAGTAATTTTGGAGTCTGTAGTATAGGGAAGCTCAGTCACTCAGCCTGATCATGTGGAGTTGGCAAGAAAGAGAACTACTTAGATAATAATGCAATGTATGCAAATGAATGGGAGAAAAGACAGATGCATAGATGTGATGATGGTGGCGTTCGGAAGGATGTGAAAGTGAAGTTCTTCTCTAGTGGACTGATACACAGGGCCGGCTCTAGTTTTTTTGCCGCCCTAAGCCACCCTCTCCAAAAAAAACCTCAGAGAGCGCAACTGCCGAAGCGCAAAAAAAACCCAAACCCCACAACCCGGCATGCCGCCCCTGGAATTGTGCCGCCCCAAGCACGTGCTTGGTTTGCTAGTGCCTAAAGCCGGTCCTGCTGATACACCTAACTTCCAACAATGAAAACTTTTTTCTCTGAATAGAATTGGGTAACGTGCAACTTGTGTATCCACTTCTGGGCTAATGTTGACACAAAATTTTATGCATTTATAAGTTTAAAGATGGCACTTTGTTCAAGAACTCAAGATTTTGAAGGAGTTCCAGTGTGTGATTTTCAGCGGCTCTGTTCAAATTTTATTAATATATATTTAGTTAGGAAAGCAGTGTGTCAGAATCACATTCTCAGGGTACATCTACACTACAGGGGGGAGTCGATTTAAGATACGCAAATTCAGCTACGTGAATAGTGTAGCTGAATTCGACGTATCGCAACCGACCTACCCCGCTGTGAGGACGGCGGCAAAATCGACTTCTGTGGCTTTCTGTCGACGGCGCTTACTCCCACCTCCGCTGGTGGAGTAAGAGCGCTGATTTGGGGATCGATTGTCGCGTCCCGACGGGACGCGATAATTCGATCCCCGAGAGGTCGATTTCTACCCGCCAATTCAGGCGGGTAGTGTAGACCTAGCCTCAGTGACTTTTATCAGCCAACATTACACCCTGATGTGAGAGATGCCCGAAAAGGTAACAGTGATCTATTAGTATCTCTTTATAAAAGACATGTTAATTGTGGTACTTTTATATGAAAATTAGCTAAAATATTGCCATGTGCTACACTGTAAACTGAAGAGCTCAAAAAGTTTCCTCATCAAGGATGAGCGAAAGAGTTGGTTACTCTAAATAGCTTGAAGACCCATACTGCTTATGCTGACATATGTCATCTAGTTGGAATTTCCCTCCATGCATCTAACTGAACACGAATAGCAGCTGTTTTCTTGGTTCCTATTTCTCAACAATAATTTGTTGTGAATGAGAAATCTTCTATCCATGAATACAGTAACTCTCATTCACAAGAATATATATATATAAAAAAATGAACTCCCAAGTTCCAGAGTATATGCCAAAAAAGTTGTCTGTCTCTTCTTAATCATTCACAAATCTATTGTGTGCCTTGTATAGAAAACCAAACAAAACCCTACTCCCCCCGAACATTCCACCATCCCCCCCACACACATACAACTTTTCTGAAAGGTAGAGTGTGGGAAACTTGTTAAAACTGAAGGAAGTTTACTGAAAATATCAGTAAATTTGGATAAATTGAAGCAAGTGATGTTAGAATATTTTAGTGTCAATTGAATGCAGTACAAATAATCTCTTCCAAATTTAATAATCCTCCAATTAAATCTAATGGGTAAACCCAGAATAAACATTATGGTGATGTCTTAGTTTTTATCTGAAAAACTGTGCTCTGTTTAGAATTGGTCAACATTTTACTTTAGAAAACATTTTTGGTTATAACTGGCCTTTTTATCAACCTTTTTCATTAAAATTTTGATTTTATTTCATTTGAAAATTTTCTGTGTATTGATGAGAACCTCCACCCCAAAATGAAAGATTGTTTTTTTTTTTTTTTCCCTACTCCTGATATCAAGTAACACACAGGGGAGAGACAGAAAAGAAAAGGAGGAAAAAAAGACAATCAGTTTGGGCTTTTTTTATTGAAAAAGCCAAAAAACGTTTGCAATAAACTTCTAATGAAATTTTTACCTTGAAAAAACATTATTGCTTTCCACCCAGCTGTGATCCTGTGCATTTTACAGGCTATTTTTTGGCATATGTGAAATTATTGTCCTATCAAATGGTAAGACCCAATTCAGATGCCTCCTCCAGCCCCTTCACAGTACCTTGGGAGCATGTGCAGAAAACAGACAAGCCATGAGGGGCCAGATCAGAATTTCCCAATGCAGAAGCATGTTGGCAAGACAAGACTTGAATCCATGTCTTCAGTTTCAAGGTATAATTTATAAATGTGACATGGGCAGGCACGGATTCAGTCCTCTAAATATTTTGTCCATAGAGCCTGTAGTTCAGAGTGACAGGGTCCTTGCTCTTTCAGAGGTTCCAGCTCCCGCTGTTGTGTGCACACAATTCAGTTTGGTCTGTCTCTTCTTACCACCTTCTGATCTGAGGAGAAATGTCATTTAGTACTTTTCTTCTTAACCTTCTAGGTTTCTTGAAGGGACAAATGATAATTATTGAAGATGTATTTTATACTAGGGCTGAACAGCTGGCTAGCTGATCTCTTCTATTTGGGTTTTGCAGCAAAGCATTAGTGATGTGCTTATATCCATGATAAGAGATGAAGTGGTAGAGAAGGCATTGGCCTGGATCTAAAAAGATGTGGGTTCAGTTCCCAGCTGTGTCACAGATTTTGTGAGTTACCTTGGGCACGTCACTTATTTTATGTGCCTCCACTTCCCTTCTGTAAAATGGGGAGAATAGTATTTCCTTTCCCCACCCTTTATCTGGCTTCTATATAGTCTCTTCAGCGAAGTGACTGATTCTAACTACATGTATATCTAGTGCCTAGCACAATATGGTTCCAGTCTTAATTGAGGTTCTCTAAGCACTACTGTACTAAAACAGCGTAGTCACTGATTTCACAGACACACAGGTAAACTTAATTGTAAGATTAAGCTGAAAGAAAAACTGTATTGCTATCCAAGTATTAATGTAGGAGGTGGGGTGGGGTGGAAGGCCAGTAGTTTTCTGTATTCCCTTTGCTAAGATAGTTCATTTTGGCATGAATGTTCTCCTTCTAGCTACAATTATTTGTGCTTACAATGGTTTCAGATATTGCCAGTGGTAGTAATAAAGGAAACTGAGAACAATTTCTAGAGACTACTGGCACCAATAAAAATTAAACTAAGGGGGGGAATGTTCTACTTTTGTGGAGATCTCCATAGCTGCACCAAAAGTGCCAGCATTGTTGATTCTTTCTTGATTTATTAAAGTACAGGTTCTGCCTTAGGGTCCTTTTAAAAATATATCAGAAATGAATATAATATACTGGAGTGAGATCCCTTTGGAAGTGGCAAACTACTTCTTACACTCTGATGGATAAGGTGTTGGAGAAAGGAAGAATTTTGCTGTGTATCTATAGACACTAGATGCCAGGCTAAATTCAGAGGTGAATCTAGGGCTGCATCTAATGGAGTACAAGGTGATGCAACTGGCACCTTCTCCTGGTCTCTGAAGCATATACATGGCAACAATTACACTCTCTCCCACTATGTAATTTAGGCCTCCTTACATATTAGCTCTGATTGTTATCCACAGGCGGTTAAATTGGGCTAACTTACAGACTGAAGCACTGAAAGAGAGGAGTGTAGTAGGAAAAGCAACAGCCTGAAAGTGTGCACTAGTTTCACAGATATCAAGGCCAGAAGGGACCGTTGTGCTCATCTAGTCTAAGCTCCTTTATAACATAGGCCATAGAACTTCCCCGCAATAATTCCTAGAGCAGATCTTAAAAAACAGACAAAAAAACGATTGAGATTTAAAAATTGCAAGTGACGGAGAATCCACCATGACCCTTGGTAAACTGTTCCAATGGTTAATTACTGTCTCTCTCAAAAAATTACACTTTATTTTCAGACTGAATCAATCTAGTGACAGCTTCCAGCCATTGTATCATGTTATACCTGTCTGTGCTAGACTAAAGAGTCCCTTATCAAATATTTGTTCTTCATGTAGGTACATATAGACTGCAATCAAATCATCCCTTAACCTTCTCTTTGTTAAGCTAAATAGATTGAGTTCCTTGAGTGTCACTATAAGGCAGGTTTTCCAATCCTTTAATCATTCTTGTGGCCTTTCTCTGAACCCTCCTCCCATTTATCAACCATCTTCAATTGTGGATGCCAGAATTGCACACAGCATTTCAGCAGGGGTACACCAGTGCCAAACACAGAACTAAAAACCTCTTTACTCTTGCTCAAGAGTCTCCTGTTTATGCATCCAAGGATTGTATCAGCCCTTTTGACCATTGCATTGCACCTGGGAGCTTATGTTCAGATGATGATACACCATGACCCCGAAATCTTTTTCTCAGACACTGCTTCCCACGATAATCTCCATCCTGAAGTATGGCCTAAGTTCTCTCCCCCCCCATGTATATATTTACATTTAGCCGTATTAAACCCATTTTTTGTTTATGCCCAGTTTAACAAACAATAAAGATTGCTCTGTATCAGTGACCTCTTCACTTTTTACTATTCCTCCAATTTTTGTGTCATCTGCAAATTTTATCAGAGAAGATTTTGTTTTCTTCCAAGTCATGGATAAAAAATATTAAATCACGTAGGGCCAAGAACCAATGCCTCCACACACCCACCAGAAACACACTAGTTTACAAATTACATGTTGAGACCTATGAATCAGCCAGCTTTTAATCTATTGTATATGCTGTATTAATTTTGTACCATTCTAGTTTTTTATTCAGAATGTCACATGGTACCAAGTCAAATGCCTTGCAGAAGGCTATGTATCTTACATGAGTACTATTATCCTTATCAGCCAAACTTGTAATCACATCCAAAAGCTATCAAGTTTGTTTGACAGGATCTGTTGTCCATAAACCCATAGTGATTGGCATTAATTATGTTACCCTCCTTTAATTCTTTATTAATCAAGTTCTATATCAGCTGCTCCATTATTGCATGCCATTCTGCTTTAGTATTTGCTGTTCCCAGGGCCGGCTCTAGCTTTTTTGCTGCCCCAAGCAGCAAAAAAAAGTGCCGCCCCCCCCAGACCCTCCGCCGAGCGCCGCACCACGCCGCCCCCCCCAGCCGAGCGCCGCGCCGCCCCCCTGCTGAGCGCCGGCGGACCCCCCCCGAGCGCCGCCCCCCCC